>NC_041224.1:7283818-7338830 GCF_002837175.3 Physeter macrocephalus | reverse complement strand
GGGGAGGAAGGGGAGGGGGAGGGAGGGAGGGAGGGAGGGTGGGAGGGTGCTGGAGCAGCTGAGATACCCCTGCCCCATGCTCCCTTGCTCCCTTCCTCAAGGATGCCCCTCTCTCCGTCTCGCTGCCCTAACTCCTGCTGACCCTGGTGAGGACAGATGGAGAGAACATTCTGATGGCTGAGGGGGTGTCTGGTGACCGCATGCAGTGTGTGGCCGGGGTCACGGGAAGGGGAACAGCAGCAAAAGCTGAGATTCTGGAATCGGACAGACCAGGGTTCAAAGCCGGCTCCGCTGCTCAGCAGCTGCTGGGGCCTCGGGTGCATCAGTAAGCGCTACAACGCGGGCGTAATGTTTCCCACCTAGTGGGATTCTGTGAAGCTGCTGTGAGATGAGGTGGCACCCAGTGGGCTCTCCAAAAGCATGCGTTCCCTTCTCCCTTCGGGCAAGTAGGGGGAAGCCAGGCCTCCCGATGTTACCAGACTAAAATCCCTGGTCGTGTGTAATTCTCTCTGCCGCTCTAACTACCTTTAACCTGTAACAGCATCAGCTTTCTGTAGGGCACCGCGCTGTTGTTGGAATTCTGTTCCGTCAGGTTGACGCTCCGCAGGCTGACGTTGCTGAAGTTTTCTTTGCTGGCTAATCCCGCCAGGGTGACTTCTGAGAAGCTGGAGTTGGCGGACACTGGGAGGGTCAAAGGAGGAAACACAGTGCAGGGGAAGCAAGACACTCAGGAGAAATGACACCGTTTACACGCAGCAGTCATGCATAAACGACTCACTCCTTTCTTCTCTTCAAGTTAATCCCGATGGGGAAGACATACTCCAGTGTGATTAACTATGCAGTGCGGCCTTGTGTCAGGAATTAAACATAGGATTGCAAGTGTAAATGCTGGCTGGAAAGTGTCACCCTGGCCACGCAGAGAGACGAGAATTGAGTCGCAGTGTGGGCCAGCCGCATCAGTATAAGATCGGGAGCTGGACTCACGTGCTGCAATGCCACTAAAGCTGCTGTAATTCCTAACAGCGTTAGATGTTGAAAACGCATTCCTAAGGGAGACTGTTAGACATCTTCCATCCAAAGTCTTTACATGCGGAAAAGCAGGCACCCCGTAAGGCATGGTTTAGTTCTCATCTTTCTCTGGAGGCTAAGTGAACAACTACATGATCTCTCGAGATCACTTGCTCTCAGATTTAAGATTGTAACAAGATGCTGGATTTTCAGTGTGGACCAACAAATGTATATGTGTCCCCCAAAAGTGGAGGTACAGTTAAAGTACATAAAACTTGTGCCAATAAACCTTTATTTCTCCAGCTCATTGTTTTAAAAACTATGCATATGCTAGAGAGAAACTCGGAAAATTATTTTGCTGGGATGAGGTTCTAACACTGAAGAAATATAACACTACCTGACAACTCGTATGGCATAGAGATTTTGTAATATCTTATTTAGTAAACCAGTTATAATGGAAAGACTCAACCACTTCATCCAAAGACTATTTCTTTAAAAAAAAACTTTAGTAAGTAGGTTTATGAGTGCTATAGGAAAATAAAAATTACAGCAAGAATCTTCAGAATAACAAGATTATGCATGCCATTAGCTCCGCTGGGAAAACCACTCTTTGAGAACTGGGGAGCCCCACATGACCCGGCAGATGAAAGCCGACGGTTTAGCGTGAAGCGGGATGAAAACCTCGGGCCTGCTCCCACGCTGCATTCACTGCCCCATCCCCACTCTCCCGACTCCCCCCAGCCCACGTCCCAGCTCCAAGGAGCCCGAGGGTCCTGCCCAAAACAACGTGAAAAGCACTGGTTTCTGCATTAATTCATAATGTAAAAATCTCGGATTAGGCAAAACAGAGATTTGGGACACTTGCTCATGACGGACTGAATCATTTGCTCTAGAATAAGATCAAGTGAAGAATTGCTGCGTTTGGAAATGGGTTGAATTGCAAAGCCCAGCAACCTCCCTTTCCTCCAACCTCTTGAAAGAAAACTCAACAGAACAGGATAATTCGATGTAAGTGAATAGATGGGCCACACTGCAGGGCTTTCAATTCCAAGCAGAGTTTCTGCAGGTGTGCGCGTGGGTACAGACTTGCTCATTTTTCTTGCACGAGTGTCTCTGAGCGCTGTCATTGGCCTTTGCAAGGCAGGAAAAGGAGAGGACAGAGTCGCCTGCTCACCGTCCCCGAGCGCGCAGCTGGGGACGGCCCTGATACTCACTCTTTTCTACTTTCATGCGCTTTGACTCCACGAAGGCCACGTTCAGTCTCTGCTCCGTGTATCCCTGGAGGAGATCTTCCCTTGCTGCCAGCGTCTTCAGGGGGTTTTTGGAAGCCTGAACCCGGCGCTTGGGCCTCACCGCGCGCTTGTGCTCCGCCACAGACGACGTCAGCCTAAGAGGCAGAGCAGAGCTTGCGTGGCCTGGGGCTGCGGTGTCGCCCACGCCCGGTGGCTTGCGTGTGTCTGAGCTGAATCAGCGGGCGCCGCGATTCTAGTTCTTGACTTCACTGTAACCGTACAGCTCCTCCCCTCCGCCGCCCCTCCGCTGACACGGAGCCGGAGATCTCGGAGGTGGCAGGCCGAAGCCCACTTAGGTCCGGATCCCAGCCCCACCCCTGGAGCCCCGCTCTCACCACGCCCCGTGGTCTCCGCCTGGAGGGGCGGCCAGTGCCTGTGGGGCAGCTCCTCCCGCTCCTGGACAGCCCGGAAGGGTGCAGCCCTTCCCTCTCATCACGCCCACAACCTGCTGATCGCCACTTCTCCTGCTCGGGTAGGACCACCTCTCCTCCTTCGGGCTCCAGCAAGCCCTCCGAGGATGGACAGCGAGCCACCGCTTCTCGATTAACCCTCTCCCCGCCAGACCCAGTGTTCTCTCCATGCAAGTTTTCCAGTTCCCTCCCCAAGCTCCCCATCACGAGCCTCCGCTCGAGCCGCTGCCCCCCTCTGGAAAATAAGCACTATTTTGAAAAATATATTGAAATAAAAGAGGCCCACAAAACCAGCTATGACCCTCACACACACACACACACTCAGCTCTCCGGGGCAGAAGGCCAGACACGGGGAGCGGGGTGGACCCAGTCACATGGTTTCCCAGCAGATTCCGGCTGCTTTTAATGTCTTAAGTGCATGGATCTCTGTACCTGGAGGTCCTCTTTCATACATAACATTGTCGTGTGTGTGTGTGTGTGTGTGTGTGTAAACATACATATCAAGGTTTAAATTACACGTAACCAGGTAAACAATGACATTTGGGTGAGGAGAAGATTGAGCAATGATTCACTACCAATGTACGCAAATACCCCAAATATTACTTAAAGGTGGGGAATGGCAAATTGTTCATTTTCTTAAGGTAGCAAATTGAAAAAAACTGAACACACTGAAAAATGCAAAACAGGTATCAGGAGCAGCTTAAGGAAACATTTATGATAACCACGCAGACTTCCGGAAGAGATGGGGCACCCTGGAAACTCTGTGGGCAACAGATCAACGTGGTGGATGGCCGCGGGGTCACTAGCTCAGCCAGCCAGTCTCCCTGCTTCTCGTAAGAGCGCCTCGACTTTCCTCTGGGGGAAACACCTCCCTCCATGCCCTGTCCCCTACCCTGGCTCCGGAGGGGGGTCCAGAGACCACCCACTGCTGGCCAGTCAGCATCTTCCATCCCCTTGGCCACAATGTAGGGCTGGATGCACACCCGAGAAAATCAAGCCCGGAGCTGCTTCTGGGAAGGCTGGGCAGGGCAGCCGCCGGTGCTGGCGGTGGCCAAGGAGACGGGATGTAAATCCGGAGGGAGGGGTGACCATCTACCACGTGGTGACAGCCTGGCTGAGAGGAAAGCCAGCCCAAAGGAACCAGATGCGAGAGACACGTTCTGAGTCCCCGGAACCTGAGCTCACGCCTGCGCTTTTCAAGGGGTGAACCTGTAAATTCCTCCACGCCTCTCCTCTGCTGAAGCCAGCTGGACTTGCCTTTCTTTGCGGCAGTCACCACCGAGGGGATCCTAACGCCAGGAACACTTTTCTTTGGTGGTTTAGTCACGTTCCTGTGTGAAGAGGGACCCTGGGACATCCCTGAGAAAACCCTCAGATCTATTGATCTTATCAGTGATTGCAAATTAAGTAACACGTTTCGTTGATTTTCTAGTTAGCTGTATTCATTAGAGCCCAGGTGATCCAAACAGTTTTCAAAGTTGAGTAAGAATCTGACATGTCAAATGAAGAAAGGCATAGAAATTTCTGCTAACCAGTGTTCGTAAAGTCTGCAAAACAATATTCGAGTGACGTGAAAAACACAGTCACTTTATTTTTATGGACCGGGCATGTGGTGTGGAGGCAAGGCTTTCTGCCAGAGAGGACGTCTGTCCTGGGTACACAAGCTCTATCTAGCCCAGTGTCCGGTCCTAGAGAATAGTGACTCTGAGACGGGCTGGGACCTGGAACCCGAGACCCTTTGCCACAGGGCTTGCACCTGGACACACGTCTGCTCAAGCAACAAAATACAAAAAACGATAAGGGACTAAAAATAACTGTGCATGTGCAATTGGGCCAAATTATGGACGAAGGATACAAAAAGACCAAAGAACCCAACTGCCATTTCTGAAGAGCAGGAAGCAAAAACAGAGTGTCGGGAGCCAAAGCAGGGCACTGTGCACGCCCCCCGCACACAGCACCACCTGAGGGGTGGGCAGACCTCCTAAGCCACGCCTCCAGCCCGCCCCCTGGACCCGCCCCCGCCCTCTCCCCACATAAGGAAGCAGCTCGCCCCCCTCGGGGAGCGGGCAAGGGAACCTGTTACTTGTTCTCTCTCCCCCTGCAGCAGCCGGGGCCCCAAGAAAGCCTTGCCTGAGTTTCTTGTCTGGCCTCTTATCAATTTCTATTGACTGGGGGAGGCCAGGAACCCTGGTTGGTGTCAATGTGGCTGTAATGAAGTTCTGTCGCAGAAGGAGGTAACAGCGAGAGGAGATTCTCGAGAAAGTGCTGTGTGGAGACCAGTGAAGGAATCCGTTCTCCAGGGGTGAAAGATGGGAAATGAAATAACTCACTTGGGGGCACACGGATCGAAAATGACATCGAAGTCCTCGTCCAGCTCCACGGGGCTTCTGGGTAGAGCGGAATCCATGCTGCGGTAGAACCTGGCAAAGGTTTCCTCATCGTCCGGCCTCATCACCTCTTTCACGGATTTCCCGGTGACAGTGAGGACCGTTTCTTGCATCCCGCCAACTACCGACAAACAAGCAAATCGATGACCCGAGATTTGTGCAAAAACATGACTCCAACTACGCTTCACTGAATCTTAAAAGTGATTTTCTTCCCGCTAAGGTCCAGGAGTGGAGCGAACATGACAGGGGTGTGCAGGGTTCTGTAGATGCTTCCTGGGTATCAGCTGGCTTCTCAGGAGGGGACTTCCCGTCTGAACAAAGCTTGCACTGTGAGGGGGAGGAGGGATGGAGGCTCAAGCACACCGAGAATTTCTGAACCTGCTCTTTTTTCTCTTTTGGAGGCAGAACTAGCTCAGCCTTGTTCTAGATCAGGGTTTGGTGAAAACTTTTCCTGCAAAGGGTCACGTAGTAAATATTTTAGGCTTTGCATGTGTTGCCACTTACGTGACTCTGCTGCTGTGTTGCCACTTGCATGACTCTGCTGTTACAGTACAAAAGCAACTATTACCAATATGCTAAGGAATGGGCATGACTGTGTTCCAATAAAACTTTATTTACAAAAAGAGGAGGTGAGCTGGGTTAGTTTGCCGGCCCCTGGGCTAGATCACCATTACATATAGGTAATAAACTTTGAATCGTTTGCATTCTTTGCCTTGCCAGCTTTGTTATTATATTACACTTTTATATTTCTGGTTTCAGGTGCTTGTCTGTATTATTTTCAACCTATAGGGGTCACTGTCAATAGTAGGGACTCCAGTGCTTGGTATTTGATAAATTGCAAGTACTGGACATTTTTATTAAGAGATGAGGCTATTTCTGCATGTTATTCTTTCATTATATATACTTCATGGACTTTTGTATTGAAATCTTTATTTATTCACTAGAATTTTCTTTTAGAAATCATTTGTGATTCTAATAGCAGCTGCTACCTCATTGGAAACCGACATATACAACTGAAAATTCATCAGGCCCAAGTTCACGTTGATTTCGTGTAATAATCTGCTTTCAGGATTAAAGGCAAAATTACTGAGTCTACAATCCTACAATCTCTAGTTGCAGCGAGCGGGGGCTACTCTTCGTTGCTGTGCGCGGGCTTCTCATTGCGCTGGCTTCTCTTGTTGCAGAGCACGGGCTCTAGGCGCACGGGCTTCAGTAGTTGTGGCTCACGGGCTCTAGAGCACAGGCTCAGTAGTTGTGGCGCACGGGCTTAGTTGCTCCGCGGCATGTGGGATCTTCCCGGACCAGGGCTCGAACCCGTGTCCCCTGCATTGGCAGGCGGATTCTTAACCACTGCGCCACCGGGGAAGTCCATCCCAAGGGTTTAGACCCAGGAACAAATGTGTTATTGGGGGCTCCCTACTGAGTTCATTACCAAGGAATGAGAGTTTGGTAATCTAATCAATGTTGACCAATAACTTCATTTCTTAAAACATAACAACGAAGAGAACGCTTACAGTATGAACTGGTGACGTCATAATAGAAGACAATTTAGCTGAGGAGAAAAAGCAATCCCAGTTGGGATTTAAGAGATTCTGAGAGCAGGGCAGGTGTTTCTAGGCTTCCTGAGCTACCCACTGAAACCCAAGTCACACTGGCTGCAAGCACATGAACCCCAGCTTCCCTCTGGCTCCTGGTGTGTACCTTTGTTATTCAGCCTTCTTAGAAAGGTTTCCAGCCTGTCCAACTTGAGGTCTGATTCTAACTGCATGTCTGGTCTGGCTTCGATATCTGGGCAAGTAGAAAACACAGGTGAGAGAAGCACGGAGGGTCTTCTGATCACAGACCTCTTGGCACATCGGGTGCCTGGTGACTCACCTTCCAGGGGTCTGGAAACTGGCGTGGTGCCCCTCGTTCTACTGCAGATAGGGGACGCTACCGGGGTGATGGCAGTGGGGGACGCCAGACCTGCAGAGCAGACAAAGGAGCTACTGAGCATCTCGGGAAACTTCCGGAAGTTCCCAGGACCCTGAGGGATGGCCATGCGTCCCGGCGGAGATCTAACAATTTACGGAATTTACACACACGCATGGGACACACACATGTGCATCTGGCAGGGACCGTGCCCACACGTGTAGGACACCTGCCAATGGAGACGGGGTTTTATGTTTCTAAGGCCTGCAGCGGCTGTCAGGCTGCCATTCCACACTGAACCACGGAGACACGAAGGCAATCAGCATGTCCTCGAACAGATGAAACGGTGACGTCTGGAGGCTTTGAGGGCAGTGGAGGTAGCTGAAGAGAAAGTATACAGTCGTCCCTTGGTATCCACAAGGGATTGGTTCCAGGACCCCCTGTGGGTACCAAAATCCACAGATGCTCAAGTCCCTTATACAAAATGGCATATTTGCATACAATCTACGTACATCCTCCCGTATCCTCTAGATCATCTCTGGATGCCTCATTATACCTAAGACAATGTAAATGCTATGTAAAGAGCTGAGGTGGCAAATTCCAGTTTTGCTTTTGGGAATTCTCTGGAATTAAAATTTTTTTTTGATCACGGTTGGTTGGATTCGTGGCCGCGGAACTGCGGAGGGCCAGTTGTTTCTGCACCATCTCTGCAGAGGACGGGGAGACCGGGCTTGTCACGCTGGCCGGGAAGTGCCCTGGAGTGTCCCTCCCAGCTGAGGGGACACGGGGACAGTCTGGGCTTTGGGGGCGTCCCTCAGAGTGTGGTCCTATTAGGCGATAATGCAGAGGGTGCTGAGCTTTGTAAGAAAGACACAAGAGGAACCACTGGTACTGATCTGTGACTGCTGGAGGATCGTACCCATGTCAGGTGTGGCTGAGAGCTAGCGACATGCTTCCACCTGCATCTACCAAGAAGCAGGATGGGGAATCTTTCAACGGAGAAGTGGTAAAAGACACATGAGAGGGAAAGACAGACGTTCCAGCCTGAAGAAGCCATCTGATTAGAATAAGAAACCTTAATAAAGACAAAGATGAGTATTCTTCCCTGACCTTAGAAGGGATTTGAAAGGGAAGTAATTAGTACAAAGAACAAAATGAGACATTAATGTTCTTTGTCTCTGTTTGTAAGAAACGTGAAACCCTTAGGTGACTTTGCCACGTCTGTTTGTAAGAAACGTGAAACCCTTAGGTGACTTCGCCACGTCAAGCACCCCTCCGAGAAGCACAAGGGAGGACGTGTAAATCACTGTCACTTACAGGGAAAAACAATCACGGAAGTGAATGGATCTGCTCCTGCCTCCTGTGAGGTGGAGAGGGATGTGCTACAGCATAAAATTTTTAAGGAAAAATCCTGAAATGTAGTTTACAACTTAAATTTTAGGTGATCTTCTAGAAGGACTTCTCAACATGTACGTATACTTCCTTAATGCTATCGACAACATTTAAAAACATTATTTCTTCACCGGAACTGCAAAGGGTTTATATCAGTGAGAAAGTCAACTTGCTTGAAAGATGCTAAGGATAAGTAAAATCTGGTATCACAGCCTGGGGCAGTAAACCATTACCTGCTGGGAGGATGCGTTAGGAGGCATGGGAAGACTTCGTGAGCACAGAGGTTATTAACTCTGAAGCCAATACACAGGCCTGACTCAAGCCGACCAGGACACCGGCCCCTCGTGCTGTCACGGCGCGCCCTGCTGCCTGTTCAGGCTGCAGCGCTGAGCTGCCAGCGGTGGGCCAGCTCCTTCCTGGAGAGATTTAGGGTTCGCCCATAGTGGGGGAGGGCACACAGCTTTAAATTTCACGATGTTAAAACAAAACAAAGCATTCCCCACACCTCTTTTCAGTGAATCCTACAGGCAATAACCAGTCACCTACTCTCTTCAGAAACACTTCACATCTCTCTTATTCAAAGGTGCGCTCTGAGTACCTTCCTTCCAGGAGAATTCTAGAATACCACAGAAATCTGTGGCGTACTCACTGTTATGTAGCATCTAGGAATAAGAAAAAGGGAGACAGTCCTAGCGAGGCTGGGGAGAAGAGAGTGTTCTGGGGTGAGAGAATGAAAATCAGGGTACGGCATATGCCTCTTGGCAACTCGCAGGTACACAGTAAGCCGAGGAGATGCGAAATCCTCGTGGCTGCAGCGTGGGGACTCCTTCATTCTTTGGCGAGTGTAGGACATTGGACGCCCTATCGCTGCAAATCCGAAAGAGCGGTGACTGAGTGAAACACATCACTGTGTAGGTGGTAACAAATATTAGAAAAACAGGGTACAGTTTTTCCATTAGATTGAAAGTACAAGAAAATTATTTCCTGAGCAAAGTCATATCGCACCCGTTAAATAAAGATCCCTGATTTATTCAGAAACACGTGAAAGCAAACGCATCCACTAAGGGAGAGGAACATCTCTGACTTGACTCTCCAAACCTGCCTAAGAGCAAAGCTACTTCCTCTGACATTCCTGTGGACAAGGGCAGTGGTATCTGGTAGTAAGGGCCCGACTTCAAATAAATTACCATCTTCTCAGATGGAAGAGGAAAGAGGAAACCAAAGTGGAAAGTCATCAGGATGAAAGCCTGGGCTAGAAGCTGGCAGGTCTGAGCTCCGGTTCAAGTTCTCAGCTCGAGTTCTTCTTAACCAACGTAGACCTTAATCTGCTTTTGTTAACACAGGGATGGGGGCCGCGTAAAGTATACAGAACATAGCCAAATGCCACCTCATTCTGAGAGTAAATGATCTTCTGTCATCCTTGACAGTTCCAAGAAAAGTTACGAAGAAATTTGTTACAAAGGATTTTTCCACCAAGATTTGCGTTCATCTCAGTTCAGGGCTTTTCCCGCCCTCCTTCCCTTCCTTTCTCCCTCCCTCCCTGCCTCCCTCCTTTCCTTCTGCAAATATTTATCATGAGCCTGCAATGAGCTATAGGCACTGTCTATGAGTGAGGATCCTGAACGGTTCTGAGGAAAGCGAACTGCAGACCTAGAAAGCAGACACCAATGTAAGTTAACTCCACCTGAATGTGAAAACCTTTACCACTAAGTTAAGAAATTTGCTTAAACCACAGCTTAGAAAATGAAGGTGCGTGCATGTAGGTGAACAAGGACCCCAGATTTTAACCATTTCCTACAGGATGTGGAGCCCCTCAGCTCTCCGGTGACTTCTAACCACGTGATTCGTCACTTTCATAAATCTTTGGATACCCCGCTGCAAATTAGTTCCAAGAGCTCAGCTCTAGGGAAACTGCCCATCTGTAGGGGAATCTCACTTCCCTGTGGAAATGGATCCATCCTTTGGACAGCTATTAAAACATCGCTGGAAATGGGGCTTCCGAAGCCAGGGAACTCTGGTTTGATGGAAAGAGACCTGGGAATTGAATGACCCTAAAAGGGAGAAGACAGAAACTCCTCCTTCATTGAGAAAGGCTTATTTGGGTGAACTGACTGCCGGATGGCAAGAAAATGGAAATAATTTCAAAGCAATGACAGGAAAGGACTAAGATTTGTTAGCAGATTTGCAAAATCGCTTTTGAAACCTGGGCTCCATTTCCAAATGGCTGTTTTGAAATGTGACTAATTGCATCATGCGTATGACGTCGAAGATGACGGCGTCGTAGGAAAAGGTTTTCGGTAGGAATATCTCACAAAAGCTACCCAGAAAACGTGTGCACAGTTTCCGTGAGAGTGAAAACCAGAGCAGACCGCGGCCTCATTTTTTACACCGAGCCCTCCCCGGCCGTGTCCCCTCCGTGGGGGCGGGCGACGGAGCGCGCACACGCATCCTGACCTCGCTTCACCATCCTGCCGGCCACGGTGAACTGGGTGGAGTCGTTGGCTGCCCCTCGGCCTCTGGTCTTCCAGGCGTCCTCTCTCACGGTGATGAGCTGCTTCCTCTCTTCAATCGTCATCTGGCTCTCTCGACTTTCTGTGACCCGCTGTTTACGGAGTGTACCCAGAAGGAAACAGGAGAGCAAATCACAGAGACAGAAGCGTTAGCGTGCAGCCCTCCGGGAGCCGAAAAGCAGGCAGAGAGCAGCCGTGCGTGGTCCCCACACGTCCACAGCTGCTCCATCTGAAATAGGCTCGGCTTCCCTCTTTCCAGCTTGGGTTACAGATCACCGCCACCAACACGGGACTGTAGGTTAGAACTTTGTTTTTCACTTATTTGTTTGCAACGCTGGAATATCAGAATGATACTCTGTAAAAAGAAACAAAAATAGACTGTCTTCCTGCCATGAATTTTACAGGGTTTTGAAGTTGCTCTGTTTTACTTATCTAGTTAAACTCAGTTGACTAGGACCCTTTATCCATTATTCTCACAAAGAGCACGCTGGGTCTAGAAAATCTTACCCAACTTAAGTTCACGAGGAACATGGTCGATCCTAAAGGAAGGAAAGCTGGTTAGGGTAGGATGTGCTATCGGAAGGCTCTCTGGAGCTCGCGTGCTTTTTCCTAGAGCAGCTATGTTACGTGGGCAGTTAGGCAACCAGGTCAAGCCCATAAAAGTGACTTTTAAGTCACAGAATATCTGACATTGGGGCTGAGTTGTGCTATAGAGATAACCTACATACATAAGAACAGTTCTCCCTAAAACAGGCATTCAAATGCTTCGAATTGGGGTTCTGGAGATGGTGCCTCTTCAATTTCTAAGCCACTGGTGACACTCATTTGGCCTAAAAGGCAGAAGCTGGAGGTGGGGCGGTGACTTGAGGGAGACCAGGAAAGGAGGGGGATGGGCAGGAAGGAGGCCAAGGACGGGGCTCAAGGCAGCGAGGGCCAGTGCAGAGGAAGCCGCGTCCCGGGAGAGGGGGCGCCCGCGGCAGGCTGACACCGGGGCGGAGGGTGCTCGAACGCCGGCCGGAGAAAGCCTCCTTTCCCTCCTCCTTCACCCGTCCCTCCTTTCACCACAAAACCCCCCTGGGTGTGGGGGTGGGGCGCACGGAGGGAGAAGCAGTGGGGAGGGCAGGAGCCGTGGCAGCTAGGGCTGAGGAAAGAAAAGCATCGTCCCCAGAACAGACAGAGCTTCTGGCTCCAGGTCCTTCCTACTCACGAGTGGTGAGATGACCCTAATGCCAAGTAATTCTCTGAATCACAGGCCCTTATAAACTATGAGGTGGCCTTGCTAGGAAAACCTCATCAAAATTCAAAAAAGAGGGTAAGTTTTCTTGGAAAATGAAGTTTCAGGAGTGAATTTTAATCAAATCAATAGGACACTAGCCTTAAAATATTTTAAAAAACATATAAATAGTGCCAAGAAAGTTTTCTTCTCCAAAGATCCAGACATCACCAGTTCTGTGGTGAACCCAGTAAAATCTCCAGAGTCCTGGTGCACGGGAAGTGTGGTTAATGACTCGGAAAAATGGTATCCCCAGATCAACAATTCCATTTCCCAAGGCACTTGGATTCTCCCGCAGCTCCAGGGAGAACGTGATGGACGTTAAGCCCTGGGATGATACGGGTGTTCCAGGATTCAGAGTGTCCACTGGTTTTGCCAGATCCGCGTTAAGGAGCATGCTTTTCACTCACCTCTAAATGATGTTGTTAAACATAAACGTTTTTGCTTCTCTAGAAGTTTCACCTTAACTTTGCCACTTAGTAGGGTTGGTCTAGAGCCCCCTGATTCCCCTTATCTGACTTTAAATGGTTCTATAATGCAGTAAGATATATATAATATGTATATATATATCTTATATATATGTATATATATCTTGTATATATATCATATGTGTGTGTTCTATGTATAAATATACAGTTTATTTATTCCCTTTAGAAATTAAGAAAATGTATCACAAGTTGCTATTAAATTTTAGAACTCAAAATGTGAAAACAGGCAAGACAGACATCTTCGTCCATGTACTTTTTTTCTTTTTTAGCTTAAAACTTCATGATTGTCTTGTCTTGCTTTTCCCTTTGGAGGTTTTCTTTCCTCATTTAGAGAAGGACATAATACATAGTATAGTAAGCACTGTGTCATTTTTCAGGTTTTCCTAGGTTTAGCTGATGATATTTAGGATTGACTGGGAGAGTAAGGGAGTTGGGGCATAATATGAATAGAAGCCCTACCCAATCTATCTTTTACTCTTTCAAGTATAGATCTCATGAACGTGATGCAGCAAGATGAGGAGGGGGAGGGAGGGAATGAGAGAGAGAGAGAAGGAGAGAAGGAGAAGAAGGAGGAGGGGGAGGGGGAGGGGAGGAGAAGGTAGTGAAACAGTTGGGAAGAAAGGAGGGTCTTAGGGATGGACAGAGACTCGGTAGGACACAGCTAGAAACTGTGCAAAGGGTTAAGCTGCAAGAATGTTTTCAGGTTACCATACTGCTACTGATGGTTTGCCTCTGTACACCTGAGAAATCACAGTGCAAATCGCACTAAGTGTTTCTGACACAGGTGATACACGAGAGAGAACTAATGTGTGACTAGGATTAGTGCAGATCTAAGGGTAAAATTCTTCTACAAGTGGAGAGCTTCATAGATAGAAAATACTGTGATCTGACTTTTAAGTTTTTATCTTATTCACCTCTAGTGAAACTACATCACAGGAAGAAATCACAGACTCATGTGTTAAGAGAAATAAGGTACAGTGACAAATCATCACTTCCCAGTTTTCAAAAATGCTATCACCATTTCGAATCCTGTGCACTGTTAAGGAAATTTAGCTCTGCCATCTCTTTAAGTGATTTCCATCCATCATCAGTGCCCAGAGCCTCACGTGGCCTGAACAAAACATGGAAAAAGATCTCAACTAGATTTGGACCTCAAAGTGACTATAATCTGACCTTGTCACCCTTTCCCAGCAACTAAGATGAAAGGAAGGGAACAAGGAAAATCTTATTCTGATACAGCCCTGAGGCATGTGAGGAAGAAGAAAACGTGGGTTGAAGCCTGACAAGAGACAAATAGTCCATTTAGACAGAGATTGTGTGCTGTTTAAATGCTCTGTTTCCCTCTCTGAGCCCCTGCATTGTTGAATATTTATACCAGGACTGCTGGAGGAAAGGATCTCCAGGAACACTGAGGAGCTAGTGCCCCATCACTGGTATGTAAAACATTTATCTGGGAAAATTGTGCAGAAGTAAAAATACAGGATTTTTAGGCCATTTTAATTTTGAAGTGATAAGACATAGATTGCCTCTGGTAAATGTTATTTTTCTTTAAACTTAAAAATATATGGAGAGATAGTCCATGTTCATGGATGGGGAGATGCAATCTTGTCAAGATGTCAGTTCTTTCCAACTTGATTTATAGATTTGGTGTGATTCTAATCAAAATCCCAGCAAGTTATTTTGTGGATATTGATGAACAGACAAGTTTATATGGAGGAGCAAAAGACCCAGATTAGCCAACACAATATGGAAGGGGAAGAAAAAAGTCAGAAGACTGACACTCCCCAACTTCAAGACTTACTGTAAAGCTACTACAAAAGTACCATGACTACCAAGACAGTGTGGTACTAGCGAAAAAACACACAAATAGATCAACAGAACAGAGTAGAGAGCCCAGGAATATACCTACACAAATATGCTCAACTAATCTTTGAAAGAAGCAAAGGTAATACACTGGAGAAAAGACAGTCTTTTCATAGTCTTTTCAACAAATGACTGGACATCCACATGCAAAAAAAAAGAATCTAGACACAGGTTTTGTACCCTTCACAAAAATTAACTCAAAATGGCTCATAGACCTAAATGTAAAATGCAAAACTATAAAATTTGTAGATCACATAGAAAAAAATCTAGATGACCCTGGGTTCAGTGATGACTTTTGAGATACAACACTAAATGCATGATCCATGAAAGAAACAGCTAATAAGCTGGACTTCATTGAAATTATAAACTTTTGCTCTGTGAAAGACACTGTCAAGGGAATGAGAAGACAAGCCACACACTGGCAGAAAATATTTGCAAAAGACATATCTGATAAAGAACTGCTATCCAAAATATACAAAGAACTCTCAAAACTCAGCAAGAAGAAAACAACCAATTTAAAAATGGGCGAATGATCTGAACAGACACTTCACCAAAGAAGATATACAGATGAAAAGATGTTCAACATCCTATGTCATCAGGAAAATGCTAATTAAAACAACAAGATACTTCTACACACCTATCAGAATGGCCAAAATCCAAACCACTGACACCACCCAATGCTGGCGAGGATGGGGAGCGACAGGAACTCTCGTCCTTGCTGGTGGGAACGCAAAATGGTGCAGCCACTTTGGAAGACAGTTTAGCAGTTTCTTACAAAACTAAACATACTCTTACCATAAGATCCAGCAATCATACTCTTTGCTATCCAAATGAGTTGAAAACTTATGTCCACACAAAAACCTGCAATGGATGTTTATAGCAGTTTAATTCACAATTGCCAAAACTTGGAAGCAACCAAGATGACCTTCAGTAAGCAAATGGATAAACTGGTCTATCCAGACAAGGACGATTATTTAGTGGTAAAAAGAAGTGAGTTATCAAGCCATGAAAATACATGGGGGAACCTTAAATGCACATTACTAAGTGAAAGAAGCCAATCTGAAAAGGCTATATGCTGTACGAGTCTAACAATATGACATTCTGGAAAAGACCAAAACCATGGAGACAGTAAAAATATCAGTGGTGGCCAAGGGAAGGAGGAGGGAGGGGGAAGAGGTAGCGATGAAGAGGCAGAGCACAGAGGGTTTTTGTTTTCTGTTTGTTTGGTTTTTTTATTTTTGGCCGCGCTCCACGGCACATGGGATCTTAGTTCCTCAACCAAGGATCGAACCTGCACCCCCTGCAGTGGAAGCGTGGAGTCTCAACCACTGGACCGCCAGGGAAGTCCCCACAGAGGGTTTTTAGGGCAGTGAAACTACTCTGTATGATGTTACAATGATGGATACACGTCATTATACATTTGTCAAAATCCAGAGAACGTACGACACCAAGAGTGAACCCAAATATAAATGATGGACACTGAGGGATAACCACTTGTCAACTGTAATAAACATGCCATCCGGTGGGGTACGCTGATAATGGGGGAGGCTGTGTGTGTGCGGGGTGGGTTAGGGGAAGTCTCTGCACTTCCTGCTCAATTTTGCTGTGACCCTAAAACTGCTCTAAAAAGTAAAGTCTGTAAAAAAAAGTATACTATATATATATATACACACACGACATGTGTATTATATAATATACATAATTTATATTTAAAGACTTCAGTAATATATCCTTTCTTTTAAAGTTTAACATTGAATTATTTAGAAGAAAACAGGCATTTCCCCCCTTAGTGATGGAACAGCAGGTTCGCTCCAGATTTCGGCCTCTTTTTTGGGGTGGACACCAGCTGGCTATGCAGGGCTGGGCTCCCACAGACCCGCATTCCTAACTTCAGAGGAAAGGCACTAAGAAGAGTGAGGGAGAGGCCGCCTTCGGGAGAAGAAACGGGGAGTGTCCACTTGTGAAGAGGCCAGATGAAGCCAGGAGGACCCACCAGACCCTTCCTCTGGCTGAAACCCTGTGCCTCTCCCTCAAAGACCTGTTTTGTCACCACTAGTCCTAAAGGAACAGAACAGTCATGGGATTTCTAGCTGGAGGCCACCTGAGAGGCGTGGTCCCAGGGCTGATGAGGAGACAGAAACCCTAAGAGGGGAATGACCGGCCAGGTCCCACAGACGGAGGGCAACTAGCACCTGGGGCTCATGGCAAAGGGGATATGCAGCCACTGTTTCTAGCTACTCTGACCCCAGGGACATTCCAAGGGGAATAACAATCACTGGTATTTTTAGCGTTAAACATCATCATGTATTATGTACCAACGTATCGTATCAGCCCAGGCTAGGTCTCGCTTCTGCGGCGGGGTTCGGACGGGGTGCCGTGGAGGTGGAGAGTGGGGAAGGAGGGCTGTGGTTGCCATGCCAACAGCACCACGGCAGCTAGCTCCCATCAGGACCACCTCTTCCATCCTGTCTCTTCCACGCCCCAAAGCGCCTGGGCCACCTCCTCCTACTTTATCAAGATAGCCCCGGGGTCCTTCCTGGGCTCCTGACTCAATTTAGGATATAAACCTTGGAGATTAAAATGGGGGACTTTCCTCTTCAACCACTTACGCGACTATGAGATGAATTAATACCATAGGTGTCCCTGGGGGTCTGAGCGCAAGTTGAGATGTGGGTGACTGACCCTAAATATATGAAGTAGCGATTACATCTGCGCGCGCGCGCGCGCGCACACACACACACACACACACACACACACACACACACACACACACACACAGAAATGCAGCAAAGGAGTTACTTCCCCAAATGAAACAAGTTTCTCCCTGCTGCTCAGAAATTGCAATGAGGCTTAATACGTGTAGGCAATTCCTCACCTGATTAATAGATACAAAAGACAGGTATTTATGGGCAGCAGGTATAGCAGGAGAATAAGTAGAAGCATATACAGGTTCCTACAGAGCAAAGCAAGAGGATTAGAGGTGAAAAGAGAAGATTTATCACAGCGGGATGGGGAAGGGGGAGGGACAAAAACAAGGATTTCTCTCACAGAAAGTTAATTTACTCATTGCAATTTCAATTCTCTTCCCCAAAGAGTCTGTCCTACTTGTTTATTTTTTTAGAACGCTAACAGAAATCCATGCAAGCACAGGAAATATACCCAAGGCAGCTCTGTGCAGTAACTGAGTTACTGGCAAGATTACTGCAATTTACAGAAGATATTCCGTGACATACAGGGGAACCCTGACTTTCAAGGACGGTTTTAACATCGAATGTAAAATATCTTCTTTCACGTCTTTCAAGTTTTTTCATTCTACGGTTGAAACAAAATTTCAGGAAACAGGATAGCGCTCCACTCTGGATCAAGGTGGCATCTTGCCTCGGGATAAGAAAACCAAACAGAGAGGGGCGCCAAGGGGAACCGTCGGGGATGAGAGTTACCCGTGGCGAGGAGATCCATGTGAGAGTCAGGCTTACCCAAAGCAGATTAGAAACGGCATTATCATCTGTAAATCCTCCTGCTTCCCACAGGCTAAAACAAACAGGAGACACTGCAGAGTGCTGGAAGGGCAGGACCGGGTTATGGTGTCACAGGCGTTTTCAAGAACTCTGTGCTGGTTCCAGGAGAAGCACGCACATGCCCACACGAGCGGGGGGCACAAACACCAAGTGAACTCATCACTCGCCCGCGGGAAAATAACCTTTAATTTGGAGGTCATACCAACAGCCTTCCTTGCCCTCTTAGCCTTGTTCCTTCAACTGACGTCACGCGCTTGAACTGTGACTCCGAATTTCAATGACAGAGCCAATCAGAACACGAATGCGGCAGACTGACCTTCCTAGAATTTTCAAGGACTTGTTCTGGGGACCTCACAGACCTTAGCTTGATTCACTGACCTGACACGCTGATGGAAGCACAGCCAGATATCAAATCCGGATCTGTGACTCAGATGCGGACTCGGGGTTGTAACCACAAACTCTATGCAGGGTTTTTATTTCCTGGAAAAAGTCTGAAACATTGATGATGATCTTGACCAAAGGGCACAGGAGTCACTGTCTCTGCCTTAAATACCGAAGATGCCAAAATGGGGTTGGAATTTCAAATAATGATTTGGTGAAAATACATAACTGCAATTTAGTTGAAACAAAGAGACTCCTGCCAAATTCCTTTTCTTTCAAACTTGGCTTCATTTCATTTCTCTCACTCTTGGGATGGGATGAGTTACTCTGAAGCAAACTGTGCACATACCACGCTCAAGTGGACACATTCCCTGCACTGCAAGCCCGGCCGTACCTACAAACCAATGGGCTTTGCCGTCTTTAGAACTAATTCTATACACCACAAGGGCAAAAATGTGTAAGTCAGGTTAGCAATGCCCTAAACCACGCACAGGAGGAAGGGAAGACGGATGGTGAGAGAGAGAAAAGCCAAGCTACTTGTCGTAGGAAACGACAGGGTCCGCGAGGTAAATGACCAGCACTGTTAAGCTCCAAATCATCAATCCTGATTTTGGGGGGATAAACTTGGAAAGCAAGGAACTGATGTTAAGTGACACCAGCTCTTGAGACGTGACTGATCTTTTAGAAGGGAAAGGAAAACCCTAACTAACCTCAAATCTAACCTCAAATCTATTCATGCACCAAAAGAGTATTTTCTTCCCTATATGACCCCCGGTGAGATACGGGTTAGAGCACCAAAAATTTGTTTTGTTTTGGGACAAACCCTTTGACAGAAACAAAAACTGTTTTAGATTTTCAAGGCATCCTTTACATCGTTTTTTTTGTTTGTTTGTTTGTTTGTTTTGCGGTACGCGGGCCTCTCACCACTGTGGCCTCTCCCGTTGCGGAGCACAGGCTCCGGACGCGCAGGCTCAGCGGCCGTGGCTCACGGGCCCAGCCGCTCCGCGGCACGCGGGATCCTCCCGGACCGGGGCGCGAACCCGTGTCCCCTGCATCGGCAGGCGGACTCTCAACCGCTGCGCCACCAGGGAAGCCCTACATCATTGTTTTTAATGTGGCTGCATGACAGTCTCTAATCACTCGTGTGGCTCCCATTGTACTTTTACTGAACAGCGTGGATTTTCACAGGGGAAGCGACTTACATAGAGGCCGGTCTCCATCTCCCGCTTCCTCTGCTTCCCCACAGGCTGTAACTCGTGGGACCCTGCTCACCGCACACAGAAGCTCGGGGAGGCCGAAGGGTAAAATGTTTCATAACCACGAACATGTGCATTTGAAGAACCCAGAAACTATGCAGGAAGTGACGACCCGACTGTCAATCTAGTCCCTTGTCCCTCGGTGCAAAAGATGGAAGGTTGCAGAGCTTGTGCCCCTAGCAAGTCTAGCTCCAGCCCAGGCAGCAAGCTCCCATCTGCATGGAGCACGTGTCATGAATGTCCTTCCTTCTCCAGAGAAGCGTCTGGACACCCAGCGAGCCCTGGCCACGTCTCAAGCACCTCCCCCCGCCACCAGCTGCCCCGGGCGGCTGTCTTAAGGCAGACCAGGTTCAAGGCAGCTCTCCTGCTTCATCTGAGCTGGTGAAGGCGTGGCTGAGATACACGGCCGCCCTTGGGAAGAGACATGAAGCCAAGGGCTTCTCAGAGGCCACGGGAGGACCACCCGGCCTCAAGAGAACTTGTCAGTTCCCAACGCCTGCTACGAAACCTGAAAACGGGTGGGCTTATTTTAACTTCAAAGAGCTTATTGTCTTGGGCCGGAGTGAACTAGGTCACGGAGCAGGAGAGCGACGGTGAGTTCACTGCTGGTGCAGAACCCGCCGCGTCCGTGAGCCCGAGGCACCGCTGCCCACTCAAGCAGGGCTGCTGCGGGCTGGGTTTTCCACCCCAGGGGCAAGCGCGGTCACCTTCTCCCATCTCTTGCCCCCTGAGAACCTCTGCCTAGTGTTAAGGCCATTCTGTTCTCACCCGCTACTCCCAGCCTTCTGGGTTATCACCCAGCCTCGATGATTCCTGTCTCCAAAGTGGGTAGAGCACTGAAATCGATTCCACTCTTCACGAGGGCTCTACCTAGCTTTGTGTTTTTTGGTTTTTGTTTTTTTTTTTTTTGCGGTACGTGGGCCTCTCACCGCTGTGGCCTCACCCGCTGCGGAGCGCAGGCTCCGGACGCGCAGGCTCGGCGGCCGTGGCTCACGGGCCCAGCCGCTCCGCGGCACGTGGGATCCTCCCGGACCGGGGCGCGAACCCGCGTCCCCTGCATCGGCAGGCGGGCTCTCAACCACTGCGCGTCCCCTGCATCGGCAGGCGGACTCTCAACCGCTGCGCCACCAGGGAAGCCCTACACCTCCTTTTAATTTACGTTTCTGAACGCCTGAAGGTCACGTTCATCATTTCTTTCTTCCACGGATGCTTATTAAATTGTTTTAGATTAGAAGGGGTCCAGGTGACCATTCGGTTGTAAGTATTTTGTTTTCCTTTTTGTTTGAAGACTTTTGATCCTAGAAGTTGGCCATTGGGTGCGTTACGGCGTCTACTTTGCCCCCAGCCAGCAGGTACGTTGGCAACCCCAGGGCCAGGCAGGGGGCAAGTCACCGTCCGCTTTGAACGTGTGCACTGACTGGGCAAAGCTGGTCAGCATTACTAGTAATTTAACAATTACATCTGCCTATGAAGAAATGCTTGCCGTATCAACAACAGTGTATTACTTAATTTTCTCGAAACTTGTAACATAGTTTGCCGCACCTTCACAATAAAAGGCTTACCTGCTCATCATGACACAAGTCTTCAATTATGAAATAAGTCCTCACTGACCACAATTATGTCCTTCTCTTGTACACTCCTGTTTTAAACCTCGGCATGGGACATTCAAGCCCATACTTTACATGCAACTGAGAAACGGTTAGCGGTCAATGACAGTTTTTTCATCCTAAAGACTTTAATAACACTGTAAAGTCAGACTTCACGTAAGAAGGTCTGAAACCAAAGTAAAAGCGCACACTTCCAAATTTAGGAACTTGCTTGCTGATGCATTAGCTACGTGGTGCGGTTCCCAGTTCTAGAACATCTCAGGACTTTATCTGGTGATCAACTGAAGCTGCCGTGGGACAGACTTTAAGTGTGGACCCTCGTGGCGAGAGAGTGCTATGCTTCCCAGGGTAGTAACCCGTTAAGTTATGCATGCTCGCCTGGTGGATGCACACGCCCAAGCGTGATGTTAGTTAGAATGCTTTTCCCGTGCACGGACAACGTTACCTTCTTCTTGAGTGACTGTCCCGCTTCTTGGGTGTGCAGGCTGCTGGTGACGGACGCTTTGCCATACTCCTGCTTTCGGTTAAGTCTGTTTCTCCAGTCTTCCTCACCACTTTTCTTCAACAGTGCTAATCTAAGGGGAAGACACGCCGACCAAAAAGAGTTCAGCACCAACCCTTCCTGGTAACAGAACCACAGTTCAAGTCATCCAGAAGTCTTTGCCCAAGAAATGACCACAGCTGCCTAATTTGAATCACTTTGAATGTCACTTATTCTGAAGAAAGTCTGTCTGGAAAAACAGTATAGATTACTATATTATGTAGATTATTATATTTTCTAAGATGGCCCCAACAGTCTTAAAATCGGATTGAAATGCAAAGCGGAAAACTGACTTTCCCAGATAAAAGATGCAACATCATTCGACCAAAGGAATATCTCTGTTTTTTTTTCCTTGCCTTTGGGCTGAGAGCAGGAAGGAAAATAAAAGTAAACTTCCCCAGAGAAAAATGTCTTCTAGTGATCCCTTCTGGTCACTTGATGAATTAACATTTAATGACTAAAGCTGGATAGCAGAAATGGGTTTACAAACTTAAAGCTATTGACAATCTCTGAATAGCACGTGTTTTAATTACAGGTAAAAGATGATGTTGAGATGTCCTGTATTCTGAGTCCTATTCTTCTCTTCCAAATGAACTTGGTCTTTCCAGTCTGCCTTCTTAATACAGAAACTTCTCTATAAACCCATTTTAAAAATTATCACGTCAACTTTCCTCAGGGGAAAGCTACATACAAAAACAGAATCTAATTAACTGAGGTTTTTACCTAACCTACTTTAGTTCAACTCTGGTGTGACTTGATAAAAAGCTGCTTGGATGTTAAAATCTATGAAAGGTTATTCTCATGAACATGAGGCTGTGTCAGTCTTGGGCATATTTAAGGTGGACAAACACAGGAAAGAGAAAAGGCACTAAAGTGGTGATGGTTAAACTCATCTGAGCTGATGATCAAACAATTTAAAGATTAGGGAAGAAAATGACTGGACTCCTTTCCCTTATGGTGGGTCTGCTGGGCTAGGTCTTTTAAACATTCATTAACGCGTGTCCGTAAAGAGTGTATTTTTAAGCAACACATCGGTGCTCATTTGGCTGTTAACTCCTGTCAAGTAACCTGGTCTCCCTTCCTCATTGGTCACAGTGGGAACCGAACTAGATGGTTTCTAAGGGCCCTTCTACCGAGTGTCCTGACTCCATCAAATATCTGAATTGGAGATGGGATGAAATATATCGTACTCCACGATAAAAGTTTAGTTAAGCAAATGAGAAAACAGATTTTGCAGTAAATATGACTCCATGTACATCTACAAATTCGTACAGAATCATACTGTATATTTGTATCCGCTCAGTCAAATAATGGAAAGCAAGCTATAAAGAACTCCCCAGGGAGTTCAAGGGGGGCAAGGGCTTCAAACTCTGGACCTATCCCCTTTCCCGACCTCTTCCTTTTCCTTGCCTTCCCTTCTGCTGTGTGACAGCAGATAAGACCCAACATTCACTCCACAAAGCTGGTATAACGCTGCCTCGTTTACCTGTGACATTGTGATTTATAATAAATACACACTTGGTCTCTGTCCCCTTTGCTGGCACAGAGCTCCTACACCTTCTGCAATTTCCTGAATGATGAGAGTGGTAACGGTGTCTCATGCGGGTGAGGTGACTTTTGGAAGCATCTAAGTGTGGGCTGGTTGCCAGGAGAACCAACCCTGTGATCAGAGTGCTGGAACCTTCAGCCCCGCCCCCCGACCTCCAGGGAGGAGAAAGGGGCTGGAGATGAACTACATCACCGGCCATTGGTGACGCAACTCAGTCAGGCCTGTGTAATGAGGCCCCCATGAAAAAGCCAAAAGGACAGGGTTCCGAGAGTTCTTGGGGTGGCGGACAGGTGGAGGTTTGGGGAGGGGGGAGCACCTCGTGAGCGCAGGAAACTCCACACCGTCTCCTTACACCTCGCCTGTGCGTCTCCTCTATCTGGCTGTGCCTTAGTTACCTTCTTTGATGATAAACTTGAAGTCTAGTAAATAAGGATATTTCTCTGAGTTCTGTGAGCCACTCTAACAAAGGAATTGAGTCCAAGGAGAAGGTTGTTGGAACCTCCGGTCTGTAGCCGGTTGGTAGGTCAGAAGCACAGGTGACAGCCTGGACTTGCCACTGGTGTCTGCAGAAAGGGGGAGGGGCGGTCTTGTGGGACAGGGCGCTTACCCTGTGGGCTCTGATGCTGTCTCCAGGTAGATAGCACCAGAACTGGGTGGAACCGTAGGACACCCAGCTGGTGTCAGACAAGGGCTTGATGGTGAGGGAAAAAATCCACACTGGAGACTAGAGTCAGAATCTTATATCTAAGGCCCTACTTGCTCTCATCTAGCCCCAAAGTCTATAATCTATGGCGCCTGGCAGTACTCTGCATTCTACAAGGGCCAGTTCATGTAACTTGAAACCAGATTCTCATTTCCTTTAAGGGTTTCCATCTGAATGTCAGACTATATAAGGACTAAGATTTATCTTTCCTCCAATTATTCTGAGTGAGTCAGTTTTATTCTAACAGGAAAAAATAATCAAATAAAATCAAATCATGAAAAGGAATCGTGAGTATCTGCATGCTGCAGTAGAGCTTTCAAAGCGTCTACAAAGGAGACTTCCAAAAGGTAAGCACGCCGGTACCACCCAAATGAAGATGTATTTCCAATCCCTCATCTTGTGAACACGGACATTCATCTCATTGATACTCTCCTTACCGCTCAGAACCAGCTCTGACTTCACCCTTGACCCAGACCAGTAGTTATTCACCTTGGCTACCTTACCTTTGTAATCAGATTAGAGTCCAAGTGATTTCAGAGAAATTAAAAAAATCAAATGCAGCCTCAGAAGTTGCATTTATTAAAAAGAATGCACTATGGTCTTTAAGGGCATTCTCAAAAATAAGGTCCCAAATGTCTGAAGCCGTGCCAACATCATCTAAATAATCATGTGGTTAACCCTGGTGGCTGCACGGAGGAATGGAAAACTGATTTAGAAAAAGGCAAAGCATGGATCTGTAATCACTTTGCAGTCCACCGTGTACTCCGCTGATCTGCTCAGCAACCTCTAAGAAACTGGATGTCGTTGTTCCGAATGAGACATGGGTGCACGCATAGGCCAAGGACGTCACTGACCCAGGTCACGCTGCATGTCACTGGGGCAGGGAGCTCTGGTTCCAACCCCGGCACATCCTGGCTTGTTTCACTAGCTGTGTGTAAGCTGACCAGGCACGTTTTCGCTCTCACGCGTCAGGAACTGCACCGTAGTTCTGGCTTTTTTATATCTTTCCCCCCCTCCCCTGGGATAGCCTTCAAAGAATTCCTCCCTTCCAAGAGCCTGAAATCTTGCTATTAGATATGCTGGCAGGGTCATCCTCAGGAACTTCCAAAGACTACAGAGTAACCAAAATAATATGGAAGAAGCTGTGCTTCAGTCGAGCCCACGTGGTAGTAGGCCCAGCCGGAGCCTGCAGAGTGCAAGAGACGGAAAACAAGTAACACGCGCTGAAACATACATGTATCATTCCTGTCCCCTTAGATTTCCGACTCGGTGTTGACCAAGCTGAGGAGGGCGGGAGACCTTTCCAGATGCCTTCTCTCCCGCTATCCCATGACGCTCCTGGGTCCCCGCAGACCACCGTGCGCTGCAGAGGGCTGGGGTGGGTCGGGGGCAGGCACCTGGTCCCGTACATGCCGTCAATTACTGCCTATGCAACTCAAACAGCTGTCGGCGCTTTTAACGTCCGCCAAGTCCAAGCGCTATTTGCAGGGCTGGGATGTTGAGAGCCTGGGCATCTGCTTAGTCTGAGGCTGAGAACCCGTGAGTTATTCACCCCAAGGCCTGGCCAGGGCCACCATGATGGGTTCCTGCCAGGCCACTGGGGAAACGGCTGTCCCTCCAGCCACACACCACGCTTTCCCAGCAGGGAATACTGGCCTGAGGCGGGCTGTTTCAGCAGCACTGGCCTGACAGCCCTGCTCGACTGCAACAAGTTTTGCAGGCTCATGGCAGCCAGGGCTGGGTCAGATACGGGCCCAGCAAACCGAGTGCCTCTAAGATGCAGTACTTGTTTCTCCTCCCTCCTTTAAAAATGCCCCCTCGTTTCAGAGAACCGCAGACACCACACAGATAAGGCTGAACAGCACGGGTTGGTCCTTAGATCAGATCTTGGCCTTGGCTGGTTTACAGGCGGGAGGAGTGAACTAACATGTCTTTTAAATGAGGGCAAATCAAAGATCAGAAAAGGAGGCAGCAAAGGAAAGACACCTCTGTCCATAATGCCAACGTAAATCCGGGGCCTCCGGTGGCTGAAATCTCCGGGCCGCAGGGTAAGAACCTCGAGTCTGGCTGGGCGGAAGGTGGGGCTCGCGGGGAACACAGGGGGACCCCAGCCAGGCCCTATAAGGCAGGAGTCTGCAGGCTCAGCCAGAGGCACGCGCGGCCTCTTCAACATTCCTGGGAGTTCAATACATCCTTACGCTCCATCAAGTTCCCAGTGGAAGGACAGCTCTTTTGCCTTTTTTAGTCATCTTCTCCCCCCGAAAATGAAAACACAGAGCAGTTGTTTCAGTAACGGTGGAAAAAAGATTTCTAAAAGCCTAATAAACGTCTAAAGAGGTATCAAAGGTTTTATCCCTAAATAACACAAAATATATTCAATTTACCGTGGTTTTCAAAGACGTGCCCCGCCCCATAAGGGACAGTTTGAACCCAAACCACGTAGGCAGTTATGAAACAGTGATTTTATTAATCCAGTGGGAAAAGCAGAATATATCCTTAACTTTAAGCTAGTTATGATCCAAACTTGACGTTCGAGATGTCAGAAACGATGAAGAAAGAAAAGGACCTTGTAGATATGTTTCCCCGACCACCAAACATGTTCTAACAGAGGAACGCGTGGAGGATCTCCTCTGATTCCCCAGTTGCTACCCTTTCGTAAGTCTTAGTTTATATCTACGAAATGGGGACAGTACTGCCTCCTTTGAAGGGCTGTCTTCAGCCCTCAATAAGGTCACACAGCGGAAATGCCTCGGGCAGCCTAGGACCCTCGGTGGTCCTCGGTACGGAGGACTTAAGATGCCCAGGTCCTGAGCAGGAAAGAGACAGATGCACAAGATCAAGGAAGGCAGGACCACATCCTCAGGCTGCAGCTGCTTAGAAGAAACGATGAAGGAAATGGACAAAGTCTGGTCTCTACTTCTGAAGAGTGTGAAACACGGAAGTGAAGTTTGAAACAAGTGATGCCGAGAACACGTGAGTTGAGCAAATTAGTACAGGAGGAGGGTGTACGCTTCCGAGCACTGCTGTCCAGTCAGAATTTCGGCCCTCCAACCGATGTCCCCCCGTGAGAACACACATTAGCTGCTGGAACGCTGACCTGAACACACGGCAGCCTTGCCACGTGTACTGAGGGGACGGGCTGGCGGCCAGCCCCTGGGGGTGGTCCTGTTGGCCATGTGGCCCCAGAGGCCGCCGGAATTCAACCTCTCCTTCCGTGAAATGAGGCGGTCAGAGGAATTAGAACAAGGTTTAAAAGTTCTGTTTTAGATGTCATCTCAAAAAAGGAAAGCCCAAGTGAATGTAAGAAGAGCATTCTTATTTTTAATGGTCAAGCTTCATTCTTTTATTTTAACAGAAGGGAGTAACAGAGACCCCCGCCCTTGGGGAAAAGCTATCGCATATGGACCGTAAAGACATACAGCTTTAGAAAAGTACAAATGAAAGTACCATCAACATAAGGGGGGGGAGGGTAAGATCTCTGGCAATATATTTTGTTTTGGCATAATTTATTACAAATATAAATGCTAAATAAAGTGTCCCTCCTCCTTTTTTAGATGTACAGTTTGACAATTAAACTGAATAGCTGAAAATTTAAGAAGCGTTCTCATGATCATGCTTCTGGACAGACTGGGACCAGTAGCCCGTTGGATCTGTGAGAAGCGCTATCTCCCACCAGCCAGGAGGTCCGTGTGTACACAGTCGGCTTTGAACAGCCTTCCAGGCAGCTCACAGCAACCTTACAGCCATCCTCCATCTCCTCAGACATCTACAAAGCCCGGGTTAGGGAGCTGCACCTTTACAGCATCTCGCGTTTTTAAAAAATTACAGTTTTACACTAGGATAAAACTGTTTTCAGAAAGAGAGAAACTAAAATTCACTAAAAACAGGCAAGTGAACCAAGAATGACTGCAAAGCAGATAGGACATCTGATGATGTTTTTTTGTCTAACAGACAGAATATACCTCAAGATGGGGAATCTCTTTAAAAGCCTTTGAGAGAAGGGGTATGTTATTATTTTCTACTGGAATTTTGCCCCAAGAATGTTTTCTGATGGGTAAAACAGCAGAACTCGTGTATAAGTGATACTTATCATTATTTCCCTTAAATGGTACCTCTTCCTTCTCACCTAACCGGTTATTAATAGTTGGGTCTCTGGAGGGTGTGGAGAAAAGGGAACCGTCCTACACTGTGGGTGGGAATGTAAATTGCTGCAGCCATTATGGAGAACAGTATGGAGGTTCCTCAAAAAACTAAAAACAGAGCTACCACATGATCCTGTAATCCCACTCCTGGGCATATGTCCAGAGAAAACTATAATTCGAAAAGATACATGCACCCCTATGTTCACAGCAGCACTAGTCACAATAGCCAAGACATGGAGACAACCTAAATGTCCATCGACAGATGAATGGATAAAGAAGATGTGGTACATACACACAGTGGAATATTACCCGGCCACGAAAAAGAATGAAATAACGCCATTTGCAGCAACATGGTTGCAGCTAGACATTATCATACTAAGTGGAGTAGGTCAGACAGAGAAAGACAAATATTATATGATATCACTTATATGTGGAACCTAAAAAATAATACAAATGAGCTTATTTACAAAACAGAAACAGACTCACAGAAAACAAACTTATGGTTATCAAAGGGGAAAAGTGGGGGGAGGAATAAATTAGAAGTATGGGATTAACATATATACACTACTATATATAAGATAAACAAACCCTACTGTAGAGCACAGGGAACTATATTCTACATCTTATAATAACCTAGAATGGAAAAGAATCTGAAAAAAATATACGTGTAGCTGAATCCCTTTGCTGTACACCTAAAACTAACACACAATATTGTAAATCAACTATACCTGAATTAGAAAAAAAAGTTAGGTATCTGGGATCAAACCCTCTTTGAGCCAGTTTCTGTGGAGAGGACTTCATGCCGGACTAGGCCCAACTGCTTCCCGGATTCAAGCATCACTCCGTGTATTTCACTCCGTTTATTTAGCGCTCGCCCCTGTGGCCCCAACACCCATGCCTCCTCAGTCTAAAGAAAATAAGCTTTAACAGTCTCATCGATCTGTTGGTGGAAAAAGTCTCCATCTATTTAATATTTTATGAATATTATTCAAAAGTTTGACTTGAAAAGCCGAAGGAAGAGTTTTCACCGTGGTCTGATACGTCGTCTTAAGTAGCTGGGAACGTACTTAGAAAGACTCAGAGCGGCCAAGTGCCGCCCCGAGCGAGGAAACTCCTGAACCGTGGAGGTGCTCAAGAGGGACGGGGTGGGCAGAAGCAGACTTCTGCCGGTGCAACTGGGAAATGCACGAGCCCATTCAGCACGCAGGCCTCCTGTCACTCACACCCTCTGCTAACGGCTGACACAGGAAACACACCCCCAAATGTTTCACTCCGATTCTCTGTATCTGTCCTCTTTATCTCCTCGGAACCCTCCGTGACTCTTTGAACGAAAGGAGCTTTCAGTGTTACTGAATCCTCAAACGGAGTCCTTCACAGCTATTACCTGATAGGAAATGTCTCGGTGCGGTGCAGGAGAGTCATCCATTTTACTTTCTGTGAAATAAAGAAAACTTAGATTCCGATCCCGAGGACTTATGTCCTAAACGTTCATTTTTATCCGTTCCCTCCACCTGTAACGCACACGGACGAGCAGGCACAAGCATGGACACGTTCGCGTTCAAGCCCCGCGTATCTGAAAGGGAAAGAGCCAAGATCTCTGCTCCCGTCGCTGGCTGGTCAGGGCCCTGAGTAGAAAAACAGAGCACAGAAGCACCCACAGAAGAAGCAGGCGCCAGTCTGCTTCGGCTCGTCTCCTCATCCGGGTCTCCAGGCGGCGTCTCCCCGCGTCAGGAAGCCAGGCACGGGGATAAACGCGGTCTCCTCTCCGACGCCCTGACGGCACAGCCCCTCTGGGAGCCGGCCTCGTGAGTTTCTCCCCCGGGCCACTCCTCAGGTCCTTCTCTAAAAGCACGTGCTACGACGCCCCCCCACCGGCGCAGTTCCTTCCCCATCATCAGATCCCGTTACCTTTCTTTAATGGACATGGTTCTGCCGGGAGAGTCGAGGCCGCCCTCGGCCGCCGGCGCTTTGGCCTCCTCAGCGGCACACTCCGCACCCGGGCTCCGACGGGGCTTCTCCCGCGGCGGTCCGGCGGGCTCGCGCTGCCTCCAGGACACCGGGGCTGCGGTGCGAGCGGCCGCGCCCGTCCGCTCGGCGGTGGAGTCCCCGAGCTCTGCGGCCGGGAAGCAACGGAGCCCTGTCAGCACGTACTCCCCGGGGCCGGCACTCCTCGAGCCCCGCCCCGGCCCCCCCGCCCTTGGAGTTCCGTCCGGGGCCACACGGCCGGCCACCCAAGCCGCTGGGACTTATGCAAATCCGGGGCGCGCTCCAGTCCCTGGGGAAACCAGACTTCCCGGCGGGTGACCCCAGCCGGCGACTTCTTTCGTGACCGCCGGTCTCTTCCCGCGTGCGAGACCCAGGAAGCTGGCTGGGACTACGCACCGAAGGACGTTTCCACGCCTCCACAACAATACTCTGACGTTTCACGTGGCTCATACTCCCAAACCAAAGCCACTGTGACAACTGACACCCTATCATTTTACGGACATGCAGACGGAGGATGACGGCCCCCCGCGGCAAGGCGCTTGCTAGTCTGCACAGGAAGGATCTGGGAAGAGAAGCTGAGACCCCGAGACTGCGTTCCAGCCCTACTCCCACGCTCGCCCGGCCCGGGACCCTCGGGGCCATCAGTTTCTCAAAGGCGCCCAAAGAGCCGGGGGCTCACGAGGCCGTCGTGTCAGTTCACGTGACAAGAGTCACCAAAAGCCCTCATCCAGAGGTGTGAAAGCGCTTCAGGTGTTCCGACGGCACGAACGTTGACAAGTGCACCGAACAGGTCGGGTTCAAGAGGAAGGAGAGTCCGGGGAGGGCACGCGTCCCACGGGGCTGCCCATCAACACCGAACACTCAGCTGTCGGCCGCCTTCCTGATTCAGTTAAGAACAAGCCCAAACACACGCGACCCAGCAAGCAGAAAGGAAAGGAGCAGGGAGTAGTAAGTTACCTTTCAGCGAAAACCTCCTCTTCGTGACATTCTCCACGTCCACCTTCTCTTCAAAGAGCTGCCTGTCCTTCCAGTCCGGGCTCCCCTGTGCGGTGCTTTGTGCAGTGGCAAATTCCTTCGGTTCGTCACCGAACTGAGCCATGGGAGGACGGGCGTGCTCCAGGCTTCCCTTTCTCGGAACGGCATAGATGGGTTCCTTATGGCTATCTCCTTCCCGGGCTCTGCTAAGCATGGGGTAGGATGGCTCTGCTTCCTCGAGGGACCCGTACTTTGTAACACCACCATCTCCACCTGTCAAGACTCCCTTGCTTTCCGTCTCTTCAAATTCTCTCGACATTCCTTTGCTCCCACCAGCCTCTACCAAAGACTGCCAGGCTTGGGACTTCAGGATGCTTCTAACTGGAGAGTCCGAACTTTCTAGCGAAGAAGGAAACTTCTGCTCAGCGGCACTGGCGCTGTCACCCAGCGGTGGCTTTGTCCGAAGATTCCCGGCGTACATGGGGCTGACGGTAGATGCCGGGGTGGACACAGATGTGTTAACAGTGGGGCAGAAAGGGATGAGCTTGCCACTTTGCACCTGGGAGGACACAGTTCAAAAGGAAAAAGCTGATTTAAAAACACCACCTAGGGACTTCCCTGGCGGTCCAGTGGTTAGGGCTCCGCACTCCCAATGCAGGGGGGCCCGGGTTTGAGCCCTGGTCAGGGAACTACACCTGCAACTAAAGATCCTGCGCGCCGCAACTCAGACCTGGTGCAGCCAAATAAATATTAAAAAATAAAAATAAAAACACCGCCTAGGTAAATACTGCTGTATGGACTGACATGGATGGAGACACTACACTGGGGGCAGTTTTCCTGCTTCTCTGGGTGAGAAACCAATCCTAGACGTAGTTGCAGAGATGCATCCCGTTAATCCAATCATCTGGGCGAGAAGCAGGTCACGCGCCCTATTTTCCTCCCCGAAAGGGACTCAGCTCCAGATGATTTCAGCCATGACGCGAGCAAGAGAAGAGATACGTCCTCGGCACCGTTATCCTCCTTAAGAATCAAGTTATTACCAAGTAACGACAGGTAACACAGTTGACAGGTAGACGCCCTAACCATATCGCTAACGTCAGAGGGACACCGTGTTCCCATATTTTAAGGACATCTGTGCAAACTGGAGCTGGATCACAGGCCACCCACCTGTTCCACCTCCCCAAGCGTGACCGGCTGGGTTTGATAGCGAGCATTCATCCTCCTGTGTCTCACGTCTAATCTGTTCCGCGTTGAAATCGCTTTTGAGACCGGCTGGGACAGTTTGTTAAACAAGGCCAACTTCTCCGCTAAGCTCAGGGTGGAGAGGTCAGGTTCTCCTTGCTCGGCAGAATCTCTGCCCTCATTTGCCTGGTCTCTGGCTAACGCCTTCTGGTGAGCAGACGCCTGCAACCTGAAAGGGGGGAAACGTCAACCACACACAGGGAGACAAACAGAAGCCCACTGCTAAGTTTGTCTGTTAACTTTCCTCCAAGCGTCACTTCAATTGGAAAAAGGGCTTATTTTTCCCTACCTAGATTTAAAGTTGTGGGCAGCTGGTTAGCTATTAACAAGACAACAGCGTAGGCTGGGGACCCTCGCATGGTCAATATCACACAGAGCAGATTTTCAGCTCTGGAGTATTTCTAAAAATTGAATTTCCTATTTAAGGAATTAGAGTCGCCTTGGTATGCCTTATCTTGGAGAGATGAGCTGTACTGTTAGTATCAACAATAAATACGGCTAAAGGGAGTGTCCGAAGACATTACCTACGGCATATTTGGACATTTACCTAAAGGTGTGGCTCAGCAGGTGGTCTTTACATTTTAAATAACTGGGAAATAACACAGTCATTCTATCAACAGTGCTATCTACAACACAGGGGTTTGATTTCCACTTGCTGAACACAAATAGCTTAATTGTAAAGACGGTCTCCCTCTTTTTAGTCTAGTGTTTTCTCTCATGGGTTTCTACCTCTTTCCTGAAAGGTAGTTAAATCTGAAATTCCAGGTAACTTGAAAAGTGAAGGACATGTCGGGGCTGGTAAATCCCTCCAACTTTCAGGTAGAGGCGAAGGCTCCTAGTTACCGGGGCAGTTCCCCTTTGAAGGTCTAAGACGATGTACCTTCTACCACTGGCAAATCTAATTCTAAATCCAGTGAAAAATATATTCTTCCTTGACTCTGATTAACCAGCAGCTTACAAGTTGTCCCGGACAAGAGAGCGGTGTCAGTTTTCCAGGGCACGGTGCGGATGGAGCAAGGGGACCTGAGTCTTGGCATCTTTCCCGAGGTCCAGCGAAGAACTAGGAATGACGGCAACCCGCTTCCCCAAAGAGAGCCCCGCTTCTGGACGATGCCAGCTTTATTTCTGCACTGTCATTTTACTTCTTTTAATCTTAGCTTCAGCCTTTGCGTTTGGCCCATGATAGTAAAATAGAGGGGCTATTTACATGCCTTAAGGACATCAGTTTAAAACACCACAATTTAAAACATACCAGTAAAACATCTAAGTTCAGCCACTATAAACTGTTATTGTCCCAGGCCCCAAATGTAACAGCATCGTCTCTCTATCCGTTAGAAACAGGTAGGATTGTTTTTAAACATGTGTTTACGTCTGGAAGTGTTTAAAAAAAACCTAGGTATTATCAGACCTTCAACATTCAGGTTAACGTCCTATTTTTCTGTTAATCTCTATTAAGTGCTAGTGTTTTAGATGAAGAATGAATTTTTTTAGGGATGTAGGATTATGAAAAACAAACAAAACCAACGGATAAGTGGGTTAGTGGGATCCGAGTTCCAAGACATAATGAAAGCCCGTGGATGAAATGCTGTCATATGCAGGCCGATGCGAAGTCCCCAGCGTGACAAAGCAAAATGCCCCACGTTCCCTGGGACAACTCCTTGTTTGTCAAGCAAATGACAGGCATTGAAGATGTGAAGATGCGCCTCTGCTCTCAGTGCGACATGCAGCTACTTCTGTCCAGTACCTGGCAGGCTGCCCGGGGCTCTTAGCTACAGTGGGACTAGGATGTCTTGTCATTACAGGGTGGGTGGCCACAGAGCACGAAGCAGGGGTATGTTCGCTTTAAAAGCAATTGCCAAAGATGGAACATTCATAAGGAGAGAGAAGAAAAGAGGCATTAAGGAAGGTGTAGTTTTCCATTCAGAAACATCAAATCAAAAAATACTGGAACAAAACCCTTTGCTCATTTCTTAGGAAAAAAATCACAAAAGAACTTGAAAAGCAATTACAAACTTAGGAAATAAGAGACAGAGGTGACCAAAGTCAGTGGAATAAGAATAGGTTTTCAGAGCTTGGAAAGGATTTAGAATATTTAGAAGAAGTGTCCTGGTTTTAAAAAAAAAAAAACTTTAAAGAAAGCTAGTATTAACCAACCACCAGCAAAGCAGTAGGTTATGTCCGTGTTTTACAATGTTGTTCTAAGCTATTTTTAAAAAGAGTCAGGGTCCTCATATACTCTATAAGCACATCAAAGTACATTCAGCAAGTCTGACAAGGGGATAATTTTTGCTTATATTTACTGCTTTGCTCCCAGGGGTAATTACTTCTTATTTTACAATAGCCGCTCAAGTATTAAAAACAAAAACAAAAAACTGATTTGCTAAGGGTTCCCAATGAATACAAGATGTTACTTGTCCACAGAGAAGTGAAGGAAGTTAGGGCAGCTGAGTTAACAGCAGGTTCCCAGCGGGGCTGTTGATACCCTCGATGAGGTGAACTTCATTTTTTCAGGAAGGGCGTGTATATGTGTGTGTCTGGGGGAAAACAATTTCTAAAAAACTAGTAAAAGTTTTCGCTTTAATGGGAGCAGTAATTCCTGGATGAATTACTTTGGGAGATTCAGTCTGAACACACTGGGACAATGCTCAAAACCTACCTCCCACGGTTTGGAAAGTTATCAAACTTCCAATTAATCTTTAAAAATTCGTGATTATTTAAAAACAAATCAAGAGAACCCTTATCTTTTTGAGATACGGACTAAAATATTTATGGCTGAAAAGATACCTGGGGTTTGCCTGAAAATAGTGCAGCAGGAAGTGGGATGTGGGTGAGGATATAGGCAGAGCAAGGGGGGCCGGGGGTTGTTGGCTGTAGAGACCGAGTGGCGAGGACGTGGAGGCTCATGATATTACCCCATCTACTCCTCTGTTTTAAATTTTCCATTGCAAAGAGATAAAAAAAAAAAAAAAGCACAGGCAAAAAAAAAAAATTAAACAAGATTCCTCTTCATGTTCTTCTAGGAGCTACGATAGGTAACACATCCTTTTACAAAGTTCAGAGACACCAGAGCAAGGAAAATCCCTAAACACCTACTTCTCTGGGGCTTCTAACTGAACCTTCTTTGCGACCTCCTCGTTTTAAAAGCCTTTCAATCTTTCTTTAAAAAGAAGACCTCACAGCCAAGGCCCAGAGGCCCCGGGGGCACTTACGTGGCGGCAATGACCACCTCCTCGGTGGTGACGGGCTGCGTGTGGGATCGGTCCTGCAGACGTCGCAGCCTCTGCTCCACGGCTGCGTTCCTGGAGCGGCGCTTCGGAACGTTCTTCTCGTCAAATGACTTTTCCATTTCCTAAGATTGGAAACAGTGTGGATCCTGATGAGCGGGGGAAAGGGATTCGGGGCAGCGGAATGTCGCGACGCTGTTCCCCTGCAGGACCTAGAGGAGGGGCACCCCGAGAGGCGGCATCGCGTCCGCCGTGCACACACCAGCCACGCCGGAGGAGAGAAGTGCAGGCGGGCCGCGGGGCCGCCCGCAGAGGTGACGGCTTCTCCGACAGCCCTTCGGCGCAGCTTACCCTGAAGAGCAGCCTCTTCGCAGCAACGCTCAGCCTGGCTCGCTCATCGACCTTCTCTTCGTCTGTAAAAGGTCACAGGTGAAAACTGGATGTCATTAGAAAACGTAGGGAAAGCCTGTGAAAAGTTTCCCAGGGCTGACCTGGAAATCCTCTGAATATAAGAATTCTTAGATATACTAAACATGGCAATAGGCAATATTTTCCCCTTGGCCGGGGAGGCTATTCTTCTGCTTCTGAAAAGGTACTAGTTCCCGTTGCAATTAACCAAACGGAGCTCCTGTCTGGGCCATAATTTTCTACTATAATATTTGACTTAAGTATAGATATTATGGAATTAAGAAGAGATTTTATGGAAGGAACTTCTCTTCTTTATTGTTAAATAGTAACAAGAAAGCAACAGGAAAAATCTGCTTCTTTGATTCAAATCAGTTGTTTTAATATGGTTCACGTCACAGCTCTCTCTCTCGGAACTAAGGGAAAGTTCGTGTGAAAATCTCAACTAGGCTTTATCCTGTTCACAGGAAGAAAACCTGCCAGAAAGAACGCAGTATGTTCCATCATCTCATTCTTTCCAGAAGCAAAAATCTTATTATCTAAATCTAATCTGGGTGAGATGATAAAGAAGAAAAAGACAGATACTTGCCCTCGGCAGCTGGCATTTCTGAATTTGAAGTTGACCTAGGAAAGACATTAGCAAAAAAAATAATAACTAACAATTAGCTGGTGGGAGTGGAAGATCCAAGGATCGAATTAAAAGTGAAAATAAAAATGCAATTCAAGTCTCTTAAAGAATATCCTCCTGGTAGCAATTCTAGCTGTGGACACGCGTGGACCGCTATTATGGACACCGTGGGGTACGTGTGCACACAGCCCGGCTAGGTGTTTCACCTTGTGGAGACAAACCAGGACCAGGTACGACTCAATAAAGACGGCTGACCATCACCCTTTGGACAAACCCTTTCACTTCTCTGCATCAGCATACGGTAAGATTAAAAACTCAAGACAGTACGCAGGTAGACGTTTATAAACTGAATATAAAATCCCTTAGTTATTTTCACCGCAACATCTGGTGGACGGTCCACTTGGATTCTAACTTAACAAGGGCGTAAAAGTCTTAAACCCTTAAATGAATAATGTCTCTCACTTCTTACCATTTGAACGCAACTGAAAACTATATGGTGCAACTGTCGTCGTGGTCAACGTTCTTTAAAGATACATTTACACGAGCCGAATAAATATCCCGTAGAGCTTAGCTGGGAGAATTATGGAGTCATCACATCCCACTGAAACAGTATCAGGACCATCCCTGGGGTAGAAATTCCCATAGGATTTCTTCTAAGTTCCTAGACCAGGGAACTTGACAGACACATGCCTACCTATCTGATTCCTTTCGTTCTGCTGAGGTTATGGGTTGAGTTCTAAATCTCTCACAAGTCTTTCTACTTTCACCAGGAGAAAAATAGCGTCTTGGTTTCCGGGACCCTCTCTCCCGTTCCACGCTGGTAGGCAAGCCAGCGCCTTCGCTTGACCCCTCGACCCGTGAATGGCTTTTAGAGTCGTGGGGAGTAGGTAGACAGAAGGGAGACGGGGAGACAGAGAGAGGGAAGAAAGCACAGGTTTATGCATCTCGGTGAGTCAAGGCACGCACACCGCCAAATCCCACTGCATATGCCTCTACCATGCACGTCGGGAGATGGAACATTCCGAGACCCAGCACTCTAGAGCTCCCCGTTAGTAGGCGAAAGCAGACTGGTAGTCGTGGAGCCATGTCCTGGATGGTCTGCCCTGCACACACTTGTGAGCTAAGCTAGTAAGGCTCAAGGCAGGACACCACACAGGTCGAGAAGTGAATTAACTCTGCCAAGGACGTGCAAGTGACACATCGGGGGGACGCGTGGACATCACCTACAGCTCGGGTCTCTTGCTGGCCCTGGCTGACTGCAGGAACGCATCGCGGAGCTGGGCGACGGAGACCTTCGTGTCCAGCAGGCCCACCTCCGACTCGGCCTTGGATGTCTGCAGCTCCGGGTCTCGCCTGGAAGCCGGGGCCGTGGCCTTCGGGGCCTGCAGCTGAGGTGGGCCCGTGTAGTCAGAGAGCGAGCGGGTGAGGACCTTGTGCTTCCTCGTGGGCTCCGCCTCCTTCTTGTGACCTTGGGACACAGACTCGCTCTGAACATACACAACCATTTCGCTTCGGCCCATCCTCTCCGTGGGCTGCTGAGCTGGAGGTGGGCGGGCCAGGCTTTCTGGTTCCTTCTGAGGTTCCGAGGTGACTGTGCTAGTAGCAGGCTTACCCGAGTCCTCGGTTCCAGAGGGGTCTTCCTGGCTTCTCCCGGGCCCACGATCCTCCAAAGCCAAAAGCGCTCTCCTGCTTTTCTCCAGAGCTTCAGAGAAGAGCACGTCGTCCTCTGCTTTTGATTCACAAATATGGAGAACCGGGGTATCTCCTCTCTCACCTTCTAGAACCTTCGAGGGGGGAGGCTTTGTGACAGTCTGGGTGGCTGAGCCCACCCAGCTGTACCTGGATACGCTTTCTGGGGTGTCCGAGGCCGCCAGCGTGATGGTGTGACTGAGATCTGCCGGCTGGACGTAGCTGTGGATGGGCTGTCGTGCAGAGCTGGCCGCCTTGCCCGAGACCCTATTGAAGGCTGAGTTCTCCGACTGAAAGGCCAGGTGATGGCCTGGCACTGGCTGGTGTCTCCTCTGAGTTAAGGACTCGGGGGCAAGTTCAGGGCTGCTGCGAGCACTCCCCTCTCTCACCAGCTTTTCTCTAACTTTAACTCTTTAAGAAAGAAAAAGGATTTAAGTGCAGTAACTGCTTAAGGGGAAGAGAGCATGTGTGTGCAGATCAGAGATGCCCAGAGAACGGAAAAGCATCTCGGGGGCGGGGGCGGGTGGAGTCAGTGTCAGAAACCCACTGTTGTTTGCCAGAGGAAGGGGTCTGAGTTGAGTTTCCAAATGCCAAACTCACCCTTCCTTCTGTAAAGCTAGGAGGGGTCAGATGCTATCCTGGGAGAGAATGGATGCCTTCCAACTAGATGAATACTCAGAAGCCACAGAACGATTCATTAATGGGCACCACGGGTATGCACCAGGGCACGCTGAGGCTGGGCTATGGATTGGTACCCGTTCCACACGGACAGGCCCAGTATAAGGACTAGGGCAGGGGCAGTTTCCAGGCACTTACAAGCCTACAGACCATCTGTCATTTCATTGTCTCCTGCTCGACCTGTTTACCGCTCAAAATTATATTTACATTCAGAAAAGCTGGGTGCTTGTTGGTCTGAGGTCTCAGAACATTTTATTTGTGGTAGTCTTGCATTTATTGAAGATCAGTTGTGTGCAGGCCTCCGGTATGGCTATTAGGCTAATTTCCGCAGTTAGCTCTCCTCTCGTTTGTTCTAAGCTTCTTGGGGTACCTTAGCTAAATCCCTTTGCCGGAGCACCTATTCCCTCTTGCAAGTTAAAGCACAAATTGTAGGCATTTATGAGATATGTATCGAAAGTGATATTTCTGTGAGTCCCTCCTAGTTTTGTGTATGAATACGATTAATAAAAATTGTAGATTCCCACTGAAAAAAAATTTCATTGTCTCCTGTAAATGTCAGAGCATTCGTGATTATTATTATTTTTTATCGAGCTCAAGATATATCAGACGATTACCTCTTTTCAAGCACTTAACAGTCACAAACGTTTTCATGCCATGCAGACTACATATTCAATCATTCAGAAAACATGTGACCAGTTAAGACACCATGACGTCTAGCGATTTGAGCACCAAGAAGAACGTTAGAAAGAAAAGATATTTGTTGCAAGAATTAATGCACTGAACATTTTCTCCCCTCGGAAATTGCCATTAGGCCCTCAGTTAAAAACTAATCTAAAAAGGGAGGGCTCTGGTTGTTTCTAGAGCCATTTAAATATCTGAGAGCAAAACTGAAATCCATTTCAAAAGCTACCAACCTTTTCTTATGACTGTAGCCAAGAGCTCTGGCTGTGGGTCCCAGGAGACCTCTTTTCAAAGCCTGACTCAGCCTGTTCCAGCTGTATGGTCTCAGGTGACCTACCTGCCCCAGCTGCTTTACCTTTTAAATGGAAATAACGTGACGTCTGCAAAGTACGAGGTTTAGTGCTTAGCAAAGAGTAAATGTCCAATAGTGCAAACTAGTTCTTGTTTTTACTTTTTAAAAATACCACAGAGTGAGGAAGAAGAAACCATTCAGACTGCTTAGGAATGGGTTACTTCCTGGGGATAATCTTTAAAATATAAAGAAATGCTTTTGAAGTGGGAAAAGTGATTTCTTGGGGAATGTAAAACCTTTATTTACTTAAGATTACTCAGCAAAAATAATTGCTTCTGATATTTATTTTTTGGAAGGGACTATCTCCTTAAATGACAAAGGCACCCTGCTAAATTTGATATAAACGCCGGCATGTTTTTCAACATAAGACGCAGGATATCTATCTACATTTCATTAAAAAAAAAATCAAAGACCCATAAAAGGCAGTTACTATGAACAATTCAGAGGGGGAAAGAAGGCATTCTGGGTTGTTATTTTTCCCAGAGACTAGCCAGTGCTGGAGGTTTTCATATTTGTAAGCTTTGTTAATCAAAAGGCGGCTGAAATGTGGTTCAAGTTCTCCTGCGGAATGTGTCCTTGTCATCAGAGACAATCTGAATGTTGTCCTCGGCCAAGAACAAAGTGACTGTTAGAAACCCAATATATGGGTGTTTTGTCCTCCCGATGACTTATTCATTCTAACTCCTTCTACCCTCTCCTGCCCCCAACCTTAAAAATGAAACGAGAGGGGGTTTTGTCTGCTTTGCAAACCACATGCCCTAAATGTAGCTGTGCAAATGAACAAACGGCTGAGGGACAGGCAACATGGAAAGGAGGAGGCTGGATGGGCAGGGCAGGGCGGGGCAGGGTAGCTGTCGACAAGATAGGACCCTAGTTGGTTAGCCTGACTCAGGGGGAGGGGAGCAGCCCAGAGAGGCTGGTTACATCCTCACTACCGCCCCTTGCTGGCAGCACGTGAGTGTGAGAAAGGAGAAAAGCCAGAGGTGTAGCCGAAAGATTTTCCCAAAGAGAAGCTAAGGGAAATACTACCGACATTAGCAGGGATTAGGGCAGTAGAAAGAGAAAAGCAAATGATTGGAAAGTAATTTCCAGCAGCCCCTTTGGAACACATGACTTTCAAAAGCCCTGCCACCAAAAAGAGGGCAAAGGAGAGTTAGTTTCGGTGATGTGCGGGACATAAGCCAGCTGGACCAGAGATGCAGTCACTAAACACAAGCCGAGAGCTCGGGAGATACCTGGAAGGCCAGTTGATAAGTGAAGGTGTGTCCCCTTCGGAATCTTTCTGGAGAAACCACTCATGTTTGGGTTTCCCGGTACTATTGTGTACAAAAAACAAAACTTCAGGTAATGTCTATGAAAATGTCGACATATACACAGACTTAATTACTATAATTTAAAACTCTCAAGGCTGATTTTTCTTAAGCAAAGAATAATCCTGGCTTTTGAAAATGTCTAAGCACGTTTTGCCATGGGGTTTCTATTCAGTTCATGGAATTTCTAGGACGTTTGGTTCACTACTGAAATCAAGAGATGGAATAAATATATCTGAAGCCACCAAATAAAGTGGTTTTGGGGTCGCCCACAAATACCAGACAATTCTCTTGTAAGAAGTTGGATTAAAAATATCAATTAATTTATCATCTATAATTGGGTTAAGGGACACTGGTAAAGAGCGAAATATAAAAATAGTGTCCATGCAAAACAATACATATCAAATAAAGGTAATAAATAAAAAGAAATTCAATAAGTTCATATCTTTAATTGCTATTCTATATTTTCCTTTTATATTTGTCATCGAACAATGCAGCCAACGTAACAGTTACCAAATACTAATGCAAGTCCATCTGATAAATGTTTATTGAGTTCCAACTATGTACAAAGCACTGAGCTGGGCTCTGAGAAGTAGCAAAGGTGAATCAGTATCAGGCCAGCCATTAAAAAACTTACACCGTGCTAGGCAGGATAAAATAGGATTTATACATTCACTCCTCAGCGCACAATCGAATATAATGCAAGCCTGCATGTGACAAAGTAATAACGCCAGGCTGAAGATACCTTACCAAAAAATCATAGGCAAGGAAAACCTTGCGGTCATTATGTAAAGCAAGACACAGGAGGAATACTCAAACCACCGACCTGTACCCTCTCACAATGTAAACAGAAAGCATGGAAATTCTACAGGCTAGTTAAAACGTTTACCAGCTCAAAACCTTGCCAACCTACCTGTAAGAGTCCTTCAAGACCAGGCTGGAAACACATTTCAGATCAAAGTAATTTCCAAAAGAATAGAATAATAATTAAAATAAAATTCTCTTACTTTTCTAAAATCATTTTAATTTGGGTTTTGGTTTGAGCTCACAGGCAAGAACCTGTCTATCATCACTACCGTGCATTTTGCTGCGACCACTGAAATCTGTCACAACTAGGTGTGGACGTCTGTTCCCGTCTTGCTACACCCAAAGCAATGACCCCTCCACCCTTCCCCGTCTCCAGTATTATAGCCATTTAGCCCGGGGTAAATTTAAAAAGTCAGATGTATGGGAAGCCATCTTATTTCCAACAATAAAAGGTCTAATTTCTGGACATTTATTTAAACACAGGAATAGTTTGGCGTATCCTCTGTGGCCCGGAAAGGAGGCAACTGATGTGGCTCAGGAAAACAGAGGAAGAAGAGAGAGTGATGGATGCCTGCTTTGGAAAATCGTCAGTTAGTAACTCATATGCCTACCTCCCAGAGTCATTTTAAGGCTCAAATGCTTTTTGTACGATAGAATGCTTTGCAAACTGTGACATATGCTATACAACTTTCTGAATATAACCTTCATTAATCAGAATAAACCTTGGTCAGTATTGCCCTAAAAAATGACCAGGCCACTTATGTGACCAGTAAGTTCTCAGGATGTAATGTACAACGTGGTGAATATAATTAACACTGCTGTATTTTCTACATGAAGGTTGTTAAGAGTAAATCCTAAGAGTTCTCATCACAAGGAAAAATATTTTTTTCCCTTTCTTTGATTCTGTGTCTATATGAAATGATGACATACACTCAGCTTACTCTGGTCATCGTTTCACGACGTGTGTAAGTCGAATCATGACGCTGCACACCTGAAACTTACACAGTGCTGTATGTCAATTACATCTCAACAAAACCAGAAGAAAACAATAAAAACAAAGACAAACAGAAGCAAACAAACTCATCAGGGGGTTGTTCAAGATTATGTTGAGGTCAGCATTTGTAAAATGAAATCATACCCAGACCTGGGGGATCTGCTGGGATCCATCTATCCCTCACAACTTAGATGTGGGACTAGCCAAAAAGCCAAATAACCACTACCATCGTGGTGGACACGCAAATCATGACGCCTCACACACGATAAATACAAACGTACGTGAGAAGGCATGAACGAGTGTGAAGGCGCCACGCGGAGAGCGCCGTAAGCCCTTCACAACGCTGGTCTCCCCCTTGCCTTTCCTCTCCAAGACGACACAGCACTGCACGTCTGTGAGTTCCTGGTGAGTCACCTCCCACTTGTAAGGACAGTGGGTCCAGCCCGAGTCTGCCCTAAGTCAACTCAAAGCAGGAGGGGTTCAGAAGAGCATTTCTCCAAGTAAGGCTTTCAGGACACTCGAGGTGGGCCAAGGCACTTCCTAGGGTGAGGTTTTCTGCCGTCCAATCCAGAAAGAAGGTGGGGCAGGCGGGGGGAGACCTAAGTTTAAAGAAACACTCACCGTCCACAAGGCTGTCCCGGGCGCTTGGTCTGCTCCGTATCACAGAGCGTGGCCGCTTCTCCGCCCCTCTCTGCCTCGCCCACTGCGGCCGCTGGTCGCCCCCCTCACCTGCCCCTCCTTCGCTCCTCACCTTCCTTGTCGACTCCTCCGCCCCGCCTGCCCCTCTAAAGCTCGGGGGCTCCACGGCTCTGTCTCCTTTCCTCCTCAATAATCAAGGCCGTGACGATCTCACCGGCTTTCACTCCCCTGCTGACCATCTGCCAGTGGTTTCTCCCCATCCGCTCCCTCCCTTGAACCCCGGCTCTTGGGTTCACTCCCATTTGGGTACCCAACAGACATCTTAAAGTTTACGTGTCCAAAAAATGAACTCTCGATTTCCCTCCAAACTCAGCGTGTACTGGTGTCTTCCCTATTTCAGCAAATGGCAACGCCCTGCTCTGAGCTGCCCCGGCCAGAAAATGGAGACTCACCTTGAACTCCTCTGTTTCTCTCTTACGTCACATCCAAGCCATCAGCAAATCCCATTCCTTCCCTTCAAAAGACGACCTCCTTTCACGACCTCTGCTGCGCTCACACACGTTCAAGCCACCGCCCTCTCTCACCTAGATTACTGAGATGACCTCTTAATTATTCTACCTGTTTTCACGCTTGCCCACCTACCAGTTCCGCAGCCACAGTAATCGTCTTAAAATGGAAGGCAGATCGGTCACTCTTTTCTCGGAAACCCTTATACGGCGGCACACATCATCTAGAGCAAAACCCAAAGCCCTCACGATGGGCAACAGGTCCCCACCGATCTGCCCACCTCACCCGACACATCTCACCGATGTCACCCCATCACTCCACCCCCCTCCGGGCTCCTGCCTCACTGGTGACTGGGGGTTGCCTCAAACGCTCCACACATGGTGTCCGCTCAGGCCTTTGCAGGGGCTGTTTCTCCCTGGACCCGTCCACCTCCAGAGCTGCATGGCTCGCTGCCTCTCTTTATGTAGGTCTCTGCTCCACTGCTATCTTATCGGAGAGACTTTCCTAACCACTGTATATCAAATAGCAGCCCCAATCGCTTCCTTTTATCATTATTTTAAAAAATTTTAATTATTATCTATTTCTTGAAGTATAGTCGATTTACAATGTTGTGTTACTTTCTCCTGTACAGCAAAGTCGGTTATACATAGATATATATACATTCTTTTAAAAATTCTTTTCCATGACGGTTTATCACAGGATACTGAATATAGTTCCCTGTGCTCTACAGTAGGACCTTGTTGTTGATCCATCCTATGTGTACTAGTTTGCATCTGCTCACCCCAACCTCCCAGTCCATCCCTCCCCCACACCCCTCCCCCTTGGCAGCCACCAGTCTGTTCTCCATGTCTGTGTCAGTCTCTTCCTTTTGATTAAAAGTATGCCTTGGCTCCCCAAAATGGTGACTTGAAGTCCAGCACTGATCTGGCTCATTCACAGGCACCCAAACCTAGGGAACGTAATGGAAGTTTGGGACCAAGTTTTCCACCGTGGAGCACTGCATGGTGGCTAGGGGAGGCCCAGACTCAGATGAAAAGAGACATCATTTTATTAAGGGACAAAATTTATTTCTGGGGCCTGGGAGGCATTGTTTTGAAGATATAATAATAGCAGGTGAGTGTTTTAAAATATGAAAAAAAAAAGAAAAGAGATCACATCTGGAGAGTGGCAATGAAGCCATGGGTTCTTTTCTCTTTGTTTTTTAAATCTTGCATGGATGCTGTTATTTTGTGTCTCTTAACATTATGCTTAACTAGTTTTTAATAATTAACGTTCGGTTAACAAGTTAACCGTGGGAAGGATTAGTGTCATACAAACAGAATGAGTTGAATATACGACACTACCAGCCTACGTATGAGAGCTAAGTGAGGTCCTCACAAAGTCAAGAATCGATGTAGGTGGACAGTGGCACAGCGGTGACGAAACTTTTTCTCTCTGGACGGGGGTAACGCTTACACATTTCCCCATTTCACCAGCGTGTGCCCTTAAAATACTACATGCAGCTGGATGTAAATTATACCTCAGTTTAAAAATATATCACTGTTGGGACATGGAGAACAGACTGGTGGTCGCCAAGGGGGGGTGGGGGAGGGGTGGACTGGGAGCTTGGGGTGAGCAGGTGCAAACTGGTATATACAGGATGGATCAACAACAAGGTCCTCCTGTAGAGCACAGGGGACTATAGTCAATATCCTGTGATAAACCGTCATGGAAAAGAGGATGAAAAAGAATGTAAATGCATGTATAACCGAATCCCTTTGCTGTACCGCAGAAATTAACACAACACTGTCAATCAACTCTACCTCAAAAACTTTAAAAAAATATCTCACCGCCAGATTATAGAGTGAAGCTTTCTCGAGTAATCAAAAGGTAGAAATAGAGTCTTCTTGGGGCAGAAGCAAAATAAACATGTGAGAAAATCAATTTCTTCCAGGCTCCCTCGGGGCTCATCTCAGCGCTAAACGCCAAATGCTGCAATCTCGGCCAAGAAAGGGTGAAAGGGCGGAGGGCTGGAGGGAAGGGCTGAGTCTGCGGCAGGGGCTGGAGTGGCCTTCTGAGGGGGATCAAGTGTCCTGTCCCCGATCCATTTGGGTTTCCACATCTCCTGCTTGGCTTCTAATGAAGTAACCAAGCAAAGTAACGCAGGGATTCAGCTGCCGTGGTCAGAGGCCAGCCTAGAATCAGCCTTTCGGGGCTGGAGACTGCGTCGACAAGGCCCCCAGAGCAGCCGGCGGCTTTTTGGCTCACGTATCACGATCCCTGCTCACAGCTGAACAGTATCTACGCGGACTCAAGACCACGCACAAGGACTCTAAGCCCAGACAAAGTGGAAAGAGCCTGGTAGTATAAGCAAGGGCTACTCCAAGCGTACTCTGCTGACTGCGGCTACTGGTCCACAGTTAGATGACAGGCTTGGACCAGGATGTAAATGACCATCCCTGAGTCCGCTGTGCAGTTCAGTGACATCTTCTTCCCAGCACAACTTTCTTGAGGAAGGAAACGACCCAAGACTTACATTCACTGCAAGTTCCTTATATGTTGTGGGCCGATAAACCATTTGCAGATTGGCTATTTCAGGAGGCACTGCTATTGTCTCTTGACACTTTATGAAGACATGGAAAACAGCAGACCATTCATTCAGAAATGACTGATGGAGCCCCCTGGTATGTGTTAGATGCTGGGAAGGAGATAGGAAAGTGACTGAGACATGGTATCCACCCTTCCTGTAAGGCTTCTACTAAAGCAATGCTATCACTGAGATCAATCATCCTTACCAATCTTACAGACTGGCTTAATACCGGATTCAAGGCGCCATGTTGGGGGGAATCCTGACAAAATCGTGAACATCCTTTTCCGGGTGTGTCAGCTTTGTTGTAGGATGTTGGGCATTTTAAATGTCCCTCTTCCTGAGACATGAGGTGCAGCTGAAGCTGCATTTGTGAGACACCTCATCTGGTTCCCGAGCTCTTTCTCTCCTTTCCCCCTTTTGGCAGAATCATCCTCAACCAGAAGCCAGACTGGTAACACTAGGGCTCCCTGTACCAATTCAAGCTTCAGCTTTATAACCGCGCTGGGAAAAGGACGATCTGATAATGAGAAGAACAGACTGCTTTGGGAATCTAAGCACCAGAGAATGTGTAAGAGACTCCCCAAATGACTCTGGTTTCTACTAAGACAGACAGAAGGTTATACAAACTTGGAGAGGTCAAGAGAGCAGGCAGATGGGAAGGTGGACGCTCTGAACGTGCTCTCATTGGTTGATAGCCCAAGGTGAATGAGCTCCCCAGATGTGATCTGAGCACTGCAGAGCACAGGTGGACCAGTGCTACCTGCGCTATTGACCGTTCATGTTCATTAATGCCCCCTAAGATTGGACTAGCCATTTTGGCAGTCAAGTAAAGAACTTACTGTCAACTAAAACTTCTAGGTCTGTTTCCCAAGAACGGCTATTAAATCAGGTTTCCCCAATCCTGAACTTGTACACTGATTTTTTTTTTCCCCTTCTAAATACAGGACTTTCTTAAATTTCATCTTGTTAGTTTCCAGCCATCGTTCCAGGTACATGTGCTCTCTTGCCTCCATGCTCCTGTTCTCTCTTCCTTCTCTCTCTCTCACCCTCCCTCTAATCTCTTCTCTCTCCATCCCTCCCTCTCCCCGCTCTCTCTTTTTTTCTATCATCAAATTTATTTACACAGTCCCTCCTCCAGAAATCTGACCACCCTATCACTGGTATCTCCCAGATCATCTAATGAAATGCCAAAGAGGACCAAGTTAAGGACGAAGCCCAACTTGGAACCAGAGACTCCATCACCTCATGCCTGGATAATTGCAACCACCCCTTTAGTGACCTCCCTGATTGGAATCAATTCTCCTTCAGACCAATCCCCCCCACCCCTCCAGAGCTATCTTTCTAAAGTACATCATCGAGCATACTCGTTTTAAAATCCTTCAGACACTTCCCGCTGTACTGTCCACAAGGAGAAGGCCAAATGCCTTGTCGTAAGACGCTCCGTGGTTGGTCCCCACCTGGCTCTCCTGCTTCATCCCGTCCCCCTCCTTCTAGGTCACCTGGAGCAGCCTCCCCTCCACGTCTAGCAAACTCACCACATCCTTAAGGACTTGGTTCAACTACGCCCGCTTCTCCAAGGGAGAAGGTTGAATACCTCATCTTGGTATTCCCATGGCACCCAACCTTGAGTTCTATAACCTTATCTACCTCACTGTGTTGTAGTTATCTCCCACACTTAAAAAAAAAATGACATGCCCACCCAAGAGCACAGTGCCTGGCACAAGATAGTTTTCTTAAACTACTTCAGAGCTGAAATTAACCCATAAATCAAGACTTCTGAGGTCTGGGTGGATGGACAGATATCTATTGAGTTTGAGTCCCCCCAGACTATATGTTTTCATTTTGTTTATGAGGATGAGGCTTTTAAATACCTTATGTAAATCCACATAAATGGTTTCTATAATATCCCTGACCTTCTTTCCTAAAGTTTCTAACCTTCAAAGGGCAAAAACAGCAAACCTTCTTTTCCACTATGATGGAAAAGAGAACTGACATTAATAACAAGAGCAGCGTGTCATGGAAAGAACTCTGATGGATTCGGAGACCTTGAATGACCGGATCATGGACTCAGCTATATGGTCTTAATCCAGTTCCTTAAGTTCTTTAATCCTCAGAGTTTTTTTCATGTATAAAATAGATTTTTAAACTAAATAATCTCCCGGGTTACTTCCGGTTCTAAGAGTTTAGAGTTCTTTAATATAGAATATCTATTTTGTGGGGTCCTGGGGTGAGCCAGCTCTCCATAGGGCAGAGGTTACCTCTCAGGAGAGGGCTATAGGATTACTGTGGATGAGATGGTGACCTTGAGTGTAACAGAACTTTTTAACTGATGTGGCAACTGTCTGGCAGAGAATTGTATCACCAAGAAATAAGAATTCACCCAAAGATGTCAAAGACAGGAGTTGCTCTGGGTTTGTATCGCTACGTATACAATAGGATGACGTGCTTTAACTCCCAATAACCTCTAAGAGTTAACAGACAAAAAAGTGCTTCCTGCCACCGAAATGAAGTCAAATCCAGCAGAGTAAAATTAGTTTCACCCTGTGGGTGTCCAGCTCTAATTACATAACAGCTCCTAATTATAAAACGTGACTCAGCTTAGGAAGCACAGTTATTAACTTCGGCATCTCATTAAAATTAAAAGTTTATTTGCTGAAAGTTGTTTGTTTGGAAAAACTGCTGATGATTTCTTTGTATTCATTACCAGTGAATCTGTATGCTAATAGTCATACATATTATGAATGAATATGATGAATGTGCAAAGGCAAAATTCTACATTTTAAAATCTGGCAGACTTTTGCATTTTTAGGACATACCAGCTAGTATTTGGGGTGACACGGTCTTATTTCTTTCAATGGGCAGAAATGGATACTTGCCAGTGAAGGCAGAATAAAATGGAAAAAAAATGGCAATGAGTTAACCATACAAATAGCCCAAAGCTAGAAGAACAGGGCAAGGATTGATGTTTGGGGATACAGGGACTGAGAGGTGAAAGCGATCCTGTGTTGATACAAAAACAGACACGTGAGAAGTACCCAGCGGTCTCCTTAGAGAGTAGATCCTCGGAGATCTCTGTTCTTAGGACATTCTGCCCCAGCGCAGAGTCTCTGTTACGAACCTTCCTGCCCTGGTAGCGACAGGAGCTGACCCGGGAACACAGGTGGTCCAGAGGCAGTTGCCTTCCTCAGCATCTCTCTAATTAACCAAAACAATGAGCTTCAGGCTCTGGAGATGGTTTTTAGATGCAAACCTCTCACTGGGAGATACCCAAACAATCAGAAGTAAAGGATAAAAACTCTAATTCAAAAAGATACGTGCACCCCTGTGTTCATAGCAGCACTATTTACAACAGCCAAGACATGGAAACAACCTGTGTCCATCAACAGATGAATGGATGAAGAAGATGTGGTATATATATGTACACACACACACACACACACACACACACACACACACACACACACACAGGAATATTACTCAGCCTTGAAAAAGAATGAAATAATGCCATTTGCAGCAACGTGGATGGTCCAAGAAATTATGATACTAAGTGAAGTAAGTCAGAAAGAGAAAGACAAATATCACATGACATCACCTATATGTGGAATCTAAAATATGACACAAATGAACATATCTACAAAACAGAAACTGACCTACAGATATAGAGATCAGACTTGTGGTAGCCAAAGGGGAGGTGGGGAGGGAGAGGGATGGACTGGGAATTTGGGCTGAGCAGATGTAAACTATTATGTATATGACGGATAAACCACAAGGTCCTACTGTACAGCACAGGGAACTATATTCAATATCCTGTGATAAATCACAATGAAAAGAATATGAAAAAGAATATATACATGTATAACTGAATAACTAAATATATGTATATGTATCACTGAATATATATATATAACTGAATGTATAACTTTCCTGTATAGCAGAAATTAACACAACTTTGTAAATCAACTAAACTTCAATAAAATTAAAAACAAAACAAAACAAAACAAAAAATGTTTTTTGAATTAAGAAGAAAGAAAGACTGCAGCATAATCCCCCTTCCTTCCTAGTTGGCTAGAGTCTGCATGTCACAGTGTTGCAGAAACAGATCATTCTGGAGGATACCCTGGCCTATCTTCCTGGCCAATGCTCCATTGCCAGGGAAGCCCAGTCTAAACACTCAGTCACCAATGGTGGCTGCCCCCGGTCAAATGCCAGCATCAACTCTGCATGAAACCCCCATCATCATTTTCTGGCCACGAATGAAAGTTTGCTACGTGGGAGAAGGTGTGATGGGGATCCCAGTAGAGTAATAAACAAACAAACAAACAAAAACAAGGGTTTTCCAGAGCAGGTCACCACTAGGAAATTAGGTGTGATTCTCTTCTTTCCAGTCATGTAGGGAAGTAGAGATGCTCAGGAGAACAGCAGCTGGGTGGGACTCGGGGTAGTGAATGAGTCCCTTCACGCACAGAAGTAACCAAGATGGTACATCTTATTGCTTTTAATATTAAGAGATACGCCAAGGAGAAAATTCAACAAGAGCTTTGAATTTAGGATTTCTAATAGAGATCAGATTTTTAAAATTTTGAATAATAATTCATAGGTCCCCGATCCCTTAGAATTGTATTCTAAAATTCACAGTGGCTGAAGTAACAAAGAATGGTTCATATCAGTAACACCACCTCTTCAGAAAACATAGTTCCTGAAATCTCAGACTTACAGGATTTGGCAGAATTTGGGGAATGGCGGTTGGGAGGTGTTTTATGCTCTATTACTGATATAATATAGCATATATATATATACATACACACACACACATATATATGATGTGGTATATATACACTGCTCTGTTACTATGTTCATTCTTAGTTTGCTAGAGAACAATGTTTTCACCTAACTTCCTGGGAAGCTAACAGGATTTCTGAACTGAAGACCCTGTGACTAACATACATACACATACATACATTAACATACACACATACACATACATATGTTCTTTATCATATAAACTGAACATTAAATAATTCTAAAATAAACTTACTACGCAGTTAAATATTGCCCTAGAGATTGTTACTGAGCTTATAATGCTTAAAATTGTACAGTATAGTACAGTGTTAGAACTAATGATTATTCTGTGTGTACATATACTTCTGCGTTAGCATATATGAGAATATACAAAAACTATGCATTCGATATCTGGCTCACATTTGAAATTTAGGACACCACGGGCAGTCTTTTGATGTTATGATTCATGAGTGATGTATTCCTATTGAATTAATGAACAAAAAGAGCCTCTTTCTTGTGAGCACAAAATGAAACGATGGATGGGAATGACTTAATTCAGAGATGAATAAGCTCTACCAAACCCTGGTAGAGCTAGGTGACGAAAGAGTAAAATACAGCAGTGAGAAAAATATTCCATTTCAGTGATAGGACAAATCCATGATTAAGTATGGTATTCAATTGTTTTGTTATTTGTAGCTAATTATTTTTGGTCATTCCTTAATCTTCTAAACTTCTCTGTCACATATTTCTAGGTCAGACACCATCTTATTTTCACTTATGGTTACTGGGTCACCGAGGGTTCTTTGGTTACTGTTTTAGTTCACAAAGTATTTTTTGCCTTTCTTCTCCCCAAATGGAAGTGAGACAACAATGACCTTCTGACACCTGAATTTCCTGGCTCTAGAGGAAGGACAACTAGCAGAATGTTAATCCATTTACACATCCGTCTTTAAAAGATGAATAAATAGAATCATTGCCAAATAAATCCCAATGCTATTTTAACACCATACCTGTCACACATTATTTTCCATCCTTTTTTAATGTAAATACATCTGAGGTATTTTCCTTATATGTATGAAATGATTTGTGTTTCTTGGCCTGTAAGTCATAGAATTGTATGCCTTGAGTGGCTTCAAAAAAAACAAGGCACGTGCTTCCTTGTGAACTCTTTTACAATTTCTCAATACTTTTAAGCCTTTCTTCCGTGAAACTAAGGCGCTGTCAGGCTAAGGCTTACGAAAATTTCCAGGTAACATGCCTCTTCAAATAATCTAGAAGGAAATGGGCTCTTCAGGTTTTAAGTGATATATATTTTTGAATATTGAGATTTTTAACTCACAAAGAACTATTAAGAATCCTGTCATTTTACCTGAAACACTCAACATGGTTTTAATTATTATTACAACTGCTTCAAAATCTCATCTACTATATGTGATCTAGATGGTTAACCTAGACACCATGATAATAAACAGTCTGCATGATACGGCACTCAGAAATTAGATTCCTTATTATTTTTTAACCCATGTAACCAAACTGCGATGTTAAGTTTGTTTGTCCTGCTCACACAGCCCGTGAAGAGTTTGCTTTGATAGAGGGTAACTAACCCCAAAACAATGCTTCTACTACGAGAAGCAAATTTCCCAAACAACAGACTTACCTTTCAAAGTACGAGACAATAGGTCCCTAAATTTCAAGCAGTTAAGTTCGAAGGCCGAACAAAGGCCCTCAAAATACAATCAGGATCCATACGATTGAATTCTCTTAGACACTAATATCCCTAAATATTCTAGTATAGACGATCAAGCAAGTGGTGACAGGTCTTGAGGTCCATATACTTCAATAACTAAAATAAGCTGCTTTAGATATATAACTGCCATATGAAGACGACCATATTTACTGCTCTGTTCCAATGTGGAATAAACAGGAGTATTTTCCAACATCCTTTTTTTCTTCCAGAATAAATTTGCTTTATCTTGGGTTCTCATCCTTCCTCAATTCACCTGCAGAGCTAATGCTTGTTTGAACTGAAAAAATACACATCGGGGTCTGTCTAGACAATTACCCCAGACCGTTACGTAGGATGTTTAAGTAGATTGCATTTTAATTGGTCATCACACTTATTAGATTTAAATATCTAAACTGAACTTAAATTTAAATTTAGATATTTAAATTGAGAAAGAAACACATATCCTCTCTGGCGCTTGACTTTTTGATTTTATTCCTTTTCTGATTTTCCATAGGTTGACCCTATGACACAGCGATTTCTCCTACTGGCTGATCTTTTCAATGAGGTGCTCGCGCGTACACACAGCTGTTTTCTTAGCGTGCCAATATACTTATAAAACATATGTTACAGTTATATTCAGCGTATATTACAGTCACACTTCATACCCTAAACTGAGACCCAGTGGAAATTGGTTAGTAGTGTCCTTCTGCTTTGTGACTTTAAATGACTGCAACAAAAACAATCGCCCCAAAGTTTTGGGTATGATCACAGAAAAACAAAGAAAAAGACAGTTGTTAAAGGCAAGCGAGAAACACCATAAGAAGAAAGGTCATGAGGAGGACCTTCAAGACGTGGCAATCACCTTCCTCCCCACAGATACATCAGAAATACATCTCCATGTGGAACAACTCCTACAGAACACCTACTGAACGCTGGCAGAAGACCTCACACTTCCCAAAAGGCAAGAAACTCCCCACGTACCTGGCCGTGTGGCTGACAGGGTCTTGGTGCTCCGGCCGGGTGTCAGGCCTGAGCCTCCGAGGAGGGAGAGCCGAGTTCAGGACACTGGTCCACCAGAGACCTCCCAGCTCCAAGTAATATCAATCGGTGAGAACTCTCCTAGAGAGCTGTCTCAACGCTAAGACCCAGCTCCACTCAATGACCAGCAAGCTCCAGTGCTGGACACCCCATGCCAAACAACTAGCAAGACAGGAACACAACCCCACCCATTAGCAGAGGGGCTGCCTAAAATCATGCTGGGTTCAGAGACACCCGGAAGCCTACACAACTCACTGAACCAACCTTACCCACTGGGGGCAGACACCAAAAACAATGGGAACTACGATCCTGCAGCCTGCAAAAAGGAGACCCCAAACACAGTAAGTTAAGCAAAATGAGAAGAAAGAGGAATACGCAGCAGATGAAGGAGCAAGGAAGAAACCCACCAGACCTAACAAATGAAGAGGAAATAGGCAGTCTACCTGAAAAAGAATTCAGAGTAATGATAGTAAAGATGATCCAAAATCTTGGAAATAGAATGGAGAAAATACAAGAAACGTTTAACAAGGACCTAGAAGAACTAAAGAGCAA
>NC_041224.1:7273646-7283273 GCF_002837175.3 Physeter macrocephalus | reverse complement strand
TTGTAGTGAGGTGGATGGACCTAGAGTCTGTCATACAGAGTGAAGTAAGTCAGAAAGAGAAAAACAAATACCGTATGCTAACACATATATATGGAATCTAAAAAAAAAATGGTTTTGAAGAACCTAGGGGCAGACAGGAATAAAGATGCAGATGTAGAGAATGGACTTGAGGACACAGGGAGGGAGAAGGGTAAGCTGGGACGAAGTGAGAGAGTGGCGTGGACATACAGACACTACCAAATGTAAAACAGATAGCTAGTGGGAAGCAGCCACATACAGCAGGGAGATCAGCTCAGTGCTTTGTGTCCACCTAGAGGGGTGGGATAGGGAGGCTCAAGAGGGAGGGGATATGGGGATACATGTGTACGTAAAGCTGATTCACTTTGTTATACAGCAGCAACTAACACAACAACGTAAAGCAATTATACTCCAATAAAGATGTTAAAAAAAAAAAAAAAAGGTCCTGAAAGTGTGTCCCCATGACACCTGTTCCATTTATTCTTTTAAAAAAGAACATACCAAGAATTATATAAATAACAAAGACCAGGAAGCTTTCTGCTTCCGTAGAACCTGTGTTGAGACTGCGGAAATTAAAAAACCATAAATCGCGTTATTTCTGAGGTGAGCCCAGACTTCCGCAGAGCGCTGAGGACCCCCAGACCCCAGACACAGCAGTGGCAGAGGGGACGCGGGTGTCCGCAGGTCAGCGCTTACCTGGCTCGAGCCTCGGCGGGGAGCGGCAGGTCACCTGTGGAGTGGCTCGGAGAGGCCGGCTGCCCAGGTGACGGGCCGGGCAGGCTGCGCGTTGGCTTTGGGGACCTTGGCACTTCACCGTGGGCGCAGTCTCGCCCGGAGAACGGGAAGGATGAGGAGCCCTCCCCCGCGGGGGGCAGGTCTTGGGCTGGCCCGGTGGCACTGGGCTCTTGACCTCGTCTTTGGTTTTCTACGTCGAGCGGCACCTCTGTGTCGGAAACACCATCGCGCCGGTGGAGGGCATGGTCCTGGGACTCAGCCATGCAGCTCCTGAGACCCGGGATCTCGGTCCTGGAGTAGCAAGCGCCCGAGTCTTTGCTGGACTCAGCAGATCGGTCACTTTTTCCTCCCCTTTTCTCAGCAGTCTCAGGGTCCTTCCTGGACTTCGTGTATCGAGACGGAGATTCGGCGTCGGCTTCCGGGTCCAGGGTGAGCCCATACCTTTCTGCCAGCTGCCGTCTCCTCTCTGCTTTGTACCTGGCGATCCTTTCGGCTTTGGACTCTAGGCTCTGGGTGTCCATGATGCTGGAACCGTAGGGGGAGTCACCATGGATGCCCGAGGCTTCTGTGCAGTGTTTGGATCGAGTCTGCTTTCCTAAGGAAGAATCCAAAGTTTCTTCCTCTTCATTTGATTGGCCTACAGGAAGATCACACACAGATTTCAAGCAAATAACAAAATGTGGTTATTCTACTCTGCTCTGTACACAATACGCTCCGAGCGCCCAGGCTGTGAAGGTCCAATTTCTCACTTACGTGTAGCTGCCTAAAATGATTTACCTGGGATGCTGAAGAAGTTTGAGGGCTGCAGTGAATTACATAAAGGCTGTGACGCTCTATGGGCTGCGTGAGCTGCGTCAAGCATGGCCTCAGCCGGAGCTCGGCCCCGACAGCCCTCACTCTAGTTCAGTGCCGATTTCCCCTTATTTATTTACTTTTCTGCTTTTGAGTTTAACAGTTCACGTGTGAGGCCAGAGGACGAGTTCAGACTCCTCTAGAAAAGATAACAGATATTCGAATTGCTGTAATTTGACGAGTGATGGATAGTGGTTTCCTGGGAAACCACACAGGATCTGATAGTAACCGTAACAATAACGGCCCATGTCAACATCCGCCAGGGGTGGCTGTGCTTTTCGGTTTTTGTTCTTGTTTTTTTAACAGAAGTGGCTTTTTCCAATTATACTCTGCATGCTTGATGTAGAAAAGGTCTACAGTGAAAACATAGGAAGGTTAACCTCCAAATCACCGATAATCACTAACATATAATAATCAGTGATAAATAAATGGATAATTTGCTAAACTTTTCTATATATTCTTTCTAGTCTTTTATATAAGTGATTTCTTCTTTTTATATAAGTGATTTCCTTTTCTTCTATATAAAATAACTCACATTTTATGTAACCTTAATGTCCTACATAAAACATTTTTCTAAGTGTGGAAATCTTATTCTGAAGACATCATTTTATTTTAAGGCTTCATAATATTTTACACTATAGGCATTCCAGAATCAATTTAACCGTTCTCATATTTCTGGGCACTTAAGTTGACTCTAGCTTTTAGTCCATCTTATTTTCTGATTACTATTACAAAAGATAGTTGCATAAAAGTAGAATTGCTTTATCAGTAGGTACACATCATTTGAAGACACGTGCTAGACTGTCAAATTAATTTCTGTAAAGCCTGAATCGATTTACACTGGAATCTGCAATGTATGCTCTCTCGCTAACACTGAGTGTTAATTTTAAAACTCGCCTTTGAGAATATGAAAAAGAATGTATACATATGCATAACTGAATCACTTTGCTGTACAGCAGAAATTAACACAACATTTTAAATCAACTATACTTCAATAAAAAAATTTAAGAAAGAAAGCACAAACGTAATACATAAAACTATATATGAGACTACCAAATAATCACATAATACTTTATTATCTATCTGTATCTGTTGTACTTCATCTTTATATCTCTATTTTGGATTTATATAAATAGTTCCACATTTTAAAAAATGTTTATCATGATGCCATGTTTCTCCAAAAAAATTTTAATTAAATTAAAAATTGCCTTTGATTACTAGAAAAAGAGGACGCATGCATTTTTCAATTATTTAGTAGCCATTTGTATCATCGTCGTCTTCTCCATTGGACTATCCGGTCAACCTTACTGCTCTATATTCTTTTAAGTCATAGTGTCATTTTTATTGTTTTGTGTAAAATTTTGTAGGAATATGAGCTCTTTATCTTCTTCATGGATATTTTCAAACTTCCTTAATTTTCTGCGAAGTCAAAGATTTTCTTTGAAGCACAGATGTTAATTAGTTATGTAGTCAAGTCAATTGACCTGGTCACTGGCGATTTCTACAGCTGTTTCAGTGTTTTGAAAGTCCTTTTCCATTCAGCTGGAACTAAATATTCACCTTTGTTTTCCTGTTTTTAATTATTCTCTTAAAATTCATCATGTGATTAATTGGACCTTATTATTGTGTTGGGTAGGAAGTGAGGAGGGGACATAGTCCCTCCCCACTGCTGTCCCATTTTCCCATTACCGGTTTATTAAATAATTCTTCCTTTTCTTACTAACGTGATGCTTCAATGATCATATAATACGTGGATTAACATTTTATATGCACTAGGGTTTATTTCTGGCCATATATCTTGGTACTCTGTCTACTCTTGCTTCTTCACGTATGTAAAAAAGAATCTTAGTTCTCTAGTTTTCTGACCACAGAAAACCAGAAACTGTAGAGACAGGCAAACTTATCAAATCACGAAGGGAGACCAGCATCTCTCTCTGAGGAAGGAACCAGAAAACACCGGATATAAGAACAGCAGCACAGAGCCGCAGAGCCAGGGACGGGGAGGGCAGGAAGGGCAGCCCCGCGTGCGTCAGCCTCTCCCAAGGTCACGTGGACTATCTGATGCTACACCAACGTCTGAGTAACCAAGGAAAAGCTAAGTCATGTTTGACATGCTGCTCAATATGAAAGAAATACATGATGCATTTAAAATTACACCTACTAAAATAACTTAAATAGGATGTTTGTTGCATAAACACAAAGAGTGAGAGCCCCAGTCATTCGAGGTCCAGCTTTGCTCTTCCATGCTCCCTGCCGAGAGCAACGCTGTCCTGTGCTGGGCATCTGGGCATTCTATTTAAACCTATTATAAGAGATGCCTGTCTTACTCAGCCCTTTCCCAAACAAACGTGAGGGTCTCTGACAGCTGGGGCCCTGAGGGGATGGAGAGAGAGACACAGTTCCTGCCCTGGGATGGTCTGGGGCGGGTGGGGGGGGGCGGGGTGTGGGAGACCAATGCCTGGTCAGCAATTACTCAGCTGGGGGGTCACTCCTCACTGCTGTGACACTGGAGGACCACACCTGGGAGGTGTGGCAGAGCTGACACAGGTGTTGCTGCCGGTTTGAACAAACACACAGATTTAATACACACTACATCTACACAATTCACGCTCTTGGAACATCTCATTTTCCAGGAGTGCTGGATCGAAAAGGCTGGTGACAGGCCACCGGGCCCCAAGCTCACCGATGTGAGGACTGGCTGGGTCTGTGGCGCGCGTGTATCTGGGCAGGTCCTCCTCCAGCAGATGATGACTCACTAAGCCCGTGCAGCTCTGCAAGAGGATGGGCTGTGTGTCCGTTTCAATTCCTTCTAGGCGCCTGGCAATTCTTTCTTTTCTGTGCGAGACACCAGCAAAGGTGTGGTGAGCCACGGACATCAGTTCTCAGGCAACACTGGACACTGCTTTGCAAACTCTTCTACTTCCTAATTATGTACAACGAACATCTTACCTTTTCATGTCTGAAAATTCTTTCCTCTTTGGTTCAAAGATTTTTCTTAATTCTGCAACTAAAATAAGACAAAAAAGAAGAAAAGGATAGTCCAGTATTTAGTCGTCATGCATTCATTTTATTCATTCATTCATTCATGCAACATCTATTTATGGAACTCAGATTTCTGTTCATGGCTCCCATGCAACAGTGATACACAAAACGGACACAGTTCCTGCAGACTGTCTTATAATAGGCAGAGGCAGATGCCAGATGAGTACGTGTACACACACACACACACACACACACACACGTGTCACAGGCTGGTCTAAGAAGTAAAACCATGGAGTAATAGGAGTGAGTTCTATTTCATCCCGGGGAGCCAGAGGAAGCCTAACCCTTAATCTCTCTCTCTAGCCAGCACAAATCTCACTATCTGTTTTTTAGTTTTATTAGGTTTAGCACAGTATTTCAAGCTTTCCATCATGCAAAACTGCAAACGTGCAAAAGCAGAGACTAAAGTACTATGAACCCCCATGTGCCACCAGCAAGCCCCACCAGTCAGGAGCTCACAGCACTCCTAGGTCACCCGTCGCTGACCTGTAAAGATCTGTAACTACCTGGTGGGGTTTCTAACGGTGCGTGACTGCACACCGTGATCAACTACAGTTTAGATTAGCCCAGTTCCTATGCCTCCCCTTACAGGCTTTCCCTGGAAGGAAATGTTCACATTTGCTTCCTGGCTGTAATTCAGGTGGACGATGGAAAAGGTAACAACCCCTACTCTCCCGGCAACGCCGGGAGATCAGACGAGCGTTCCGCTGATGTTGCGAGGGTCTCCCGTGACACAGGCCACAAGGATATCGCACTGAGAGGCCAAACAATGGTTTCTCTGGAGAAATGGCCAAACTCGGCAGAGAACAGAGGTCTCTCTCCTCGTCTCCTCCTCAATCACGTGAATTCATAAGGCCTCATCTGACCAGCTCCCGCTGAGGTCCTAGGAACAGAGAGCTGTGAGAGCCCTGGGGCCCACCAAACATTTGCAAGGCGAGTCCGAGCAGAAACTCACAGGACAGGGTATGAATGCACGGAATTTAATTTTCATCGGCTTCAATTTCCATTTGATTTTTTTAAGTGCTTATTTTTATTTTCGGCTCTGCCGCGCGGCTCGTGGGACCTTAGTTCCCCGACCAGGGACTGAACCCGATCCACGGCAGTGAAAGCACCGAGTCCTCCCCCACTGGACCGCCGGGGAAGTCCCTAAGTGGTTACTTTTAGTAGCGAGTCAAAACCGCACATGCGCGCGCACACACGACTTTTATACTGTCCTTTGATTGTGTTCAGAGATGCCAGCCACCTTTCTATTGATTAATTTGTTTTTAAATGACAGCCACCTGAACAGTTAGCTGGATTGACTGTTTTCAAAAGACAGTTGGCCTCAAAAGCCTCTCTGTCCAGTGGCCTTTGCAGGCACCGGAGCCGCTGGGGGTGGGCGCCTGGCTTCTCGCGTTCCGGTGTAGAAGGCAAGGGTTTGGTGACCGTGGTACCTCCTGCCTTTGGAGGAAGTGTGGCTTAGAGCAGCGTCCCAGGTAACAAATGAGCTCTAGTGAGACAATGGTGATAAAACTTTCACGGCTGGTAGCACACATTTTGAAAATATTTTCAAGGAGGAGTATCAATGAATTACTGAAGCCCCAAAGCAGAGAATGGAGCTGTATCTTGCATAAAACTGCTCCAGAAGCGGTTGAAACCAAATTCCAAGGACTCTGAAGTCTGTCGTAAACCCGTGCCCCCAACCCGTAACTGAGAAATGGGGTATACGAATACGGTCTGAGTAGTACAATGGCATGTTGCCTTTTCCCCTAAATGATTTCCACTAGGCAGACTACGGTCTGAATGTGTGTACGTCCCGCCCCCCCCAAATTCATACGTTAAAATTCTAACCCCCAGAGTGAAGGTATCAGGAGGTGGGGCCTCAGGGAGGTGATTAGGCTCCGCCCTCATGAATGGGACCGACGCCCCCATAAAGAGGTCGACAGAGATCCCAAGCCCCATTGCCATGTGAGGAGGCCATGGGAAGCTGGCAGTTTGCAACCAGCAAGAGGGTCCTCAACAGGACCCGACCATGCTGTCGCCCTGATTTTGGACTTCCAGCCTCCAGAACGGTGAGCAATAAATTTCTGCTGTCTATAAACCATCCGAATGCACTAAGAGCAAGCATGAAAAACATGAATGTAATGCACGCAGGGCGGCATACGACGTCCGCTGGGAAAAATTAAGTCGACTTCTCTGGGGCTAATTTGCGACTGAAAGTCATTTTTATCTCATTAAAATTTGAAAATTTTCTATAGAAATTAAAGAAAAATCCAGTGAAAAAGCTACGCAACACGCTCCTTCCTGACATTTCTTACTTGCCGTAATCCGGAAGGAAAGGTCAACGAACGGGGAGACGATGTAAATGTCCCATCCACTACAGAACCATCCTTCTCCTACCGCCTTTACAGCCCTGCTTCGATATTCTGTGAGGACTAAGACAATATGAGAAGGGGACAGACTGACGGTCAGAATACAGAAACTGAACCCCAAGAAGTCTGGTGCAGTGAGAGGAAAGAGAGGGACAGGGCAGGTGAGCCAAATTATCTTACTGTCCCTTTCTGGGCAAGACAGGCTGGGCAACCCACCAGCGAACACTGTCGTCCGATGGTCATTCACTGCCGGGTAGACGACGTCTTAGGATAATATCGAACTGACACACAGGTCTCGGAGTGCTGGCTCTGGAGCGGATCACAGATCACCATGGGGGCGCTAACGGCTTCTCAAGTGGGAAATTTCTTGGTTGTGAGCCCTCTTCTGTAGGATGTTGAGGATCCCTGGCTCCCCTACTAAAAGCCAAACCAACCCCAGGTGCAATGCCACAAAAATGCTCCCAGAGGGTTCCAAAGCCCCCTTCGGGTTGCTACCATCCTGCGCTGATCCCAGGACAGAGAGGACAAAGATAACACATAGGCAGCCCGCTCACTAGATGTCCTCCACACCCTGGGTTACGGTGACCACAGACACCACTAGCCAAGCACTGCCTTCTTTTCAATCAAGCCTAGATTCAAGCTCAAAACCATTTCACGGCTTATAACCTCAGAGTCCTCTCTGATCATTTACTGAGGAACAAAATGAGGTCATAAATCAAGCTATACTTTAAATGGGCCCGTGAGCTTGTTAATTCTTCGTGGAAATCTATAGTGAATCTTCTAGGAAAATAAAAAATCCCTCCAGTAAATAAGTTACCTCTCAGTCTATTCTTTCTAACAAATTAATTCTTAAGGACCAAGACCTGCCTCACGCCTACAGACATGAGATAACAGAGAAAAGAAACGGTGTGGAAGGCAAAAAGAAGGAACAGAGAGACATCTGGAGTTTGGTTTCCTTTCTCCAAGTCTACCATTTAAAAGCACAATTAGTAAAACACACATGTAACATAATTACTCTGGTCACTTATTCCATGTGAAAACATGTTGGGTGTATAAAAGAGAAGGATGCTTTATCTGAATGGCTGATGTGTGTGTACTTTTTTCATTCCTTTCCAGGAAACAGAAAACCTTCATACGGGCACGTGCAGTCCTTATTAGGCACCCCCCTGAGTTTTGGTTGGGTTTATTATAAAGCACTGGAAAAGAAGCTAATACTAAAAAATCATGGAAATTGCCCTGACTGTGGAAACATGTCATCACTCCATGTATCAGGTATAGAGACCACGGACTGTTCTATCACTGTTATCTTCTGATTGCCAGTCCTGAATATAGTTTATTATTATTTATAATCTCCCAAAAGGTTTCCTTTAAAATTTTTATATAATTTCAGACTCAGAAAAATTAAGACATCTTTCATACGTTAACGTTTGTCACTACATTTGATTGATTTTTTTTACCCTCTTCTTCTCTCTCCATATGTATATTTTTGGGTATTTACACATGCATACAAATGCACATATTTACATACTAATCTTTCTGAATCATTTAAGAGTAGGTTGCAGCCTGATGCCCTTTTTACCTCTAAATTTTTCAGTGTCTATTTCCTCAAAACAAGGAATAAGAATTTTTTAAAAATTAGATTCAAAAGCCATAATTCAATTGATGGTATGCTGTGTCATATGTATATAACTAAAACATGGTTCAGAAAAGAGTGATATTCATCACCGTAAACCCAGACAGAAACTAGCACAGCTGCTCTAACTTCTGTCGTAACAAATTTTCTACTTTGCTTTCAAGTGCATTGAGACTTTTACCCTTATTATACCTGTGACTTTAGCCTGCTGCCCTTGTCTAAGCAATATGGATTCTGTGAGTCTATTTCTTCAGTTATTTCTGATGGGCCTTGTGTTGGTCATTTTCCGAGTGAGGCAATTTAAGGGACTTTGACATCAGGGCTATAATACTTTATGAAAATATTTAACTGCCTCATCTACTTTGTAATAACATATAATACCAATACTCAGCATAACTGGGTCTGTTAGGTGCTTTTCTCGGGAAACACGGTTTCTTCAGTTAGTTCTGAGAACAGGCCTTCTGGTGAAGTTATTGTTGAGTTCAGTCTCCCAAGGCTGAGTACAGTAGAATCTTCCACAGAAATATAAGTGGCAGGGGGACTGCCAAGAACAGCTCTCTCCCTGCCTGCGTTGGATACCACAGGCCAGATCCAGAATATTCTGAAGACTTATCTTTCTTCCCCAGGAGTAAAATCCCCTTTAACTTTTACACTTGGATGGCAGCCACTAATATAAAGACCAGCACCTTCTAAAATAAGTCATCACAAACCTAGAGGAATGAAGGGGAAACCTGATGGCTAAGAGAAGGGGTTTTGGGGGGAAAATAAAAATGTTCTAAAATTGACTCTGCCGATCAAGGCACGATTATGTGAATCTACCAAAAGCCACTGAACTGTCCACTTTTTTTTTTTTTTTTTTTTTTTTTGCGGTACGCGGGCCTCTCACTGCTGTGGCCTCTCCCGTTGCGGAGCACAGGCTCCGGACGCGCAGGCTCAGCGGCCATGGCTCACGGGCCCAGCCGCTCCGCGGCACGTGGGATCCTCCCGGACCGGGGC
>NC_041224.1:7261218-7273627 GCF_002837175.3 Physeter macrocephalus | reverse complement strand
CCCCTGCATCGGCAGGCGGATGCGCAACCACTGCGCCACCAGGGAAGCCCCCCTGAACTGTCCACTTTTAAATGGATGAACTGTATGGTATAGGAATTATGTCTCAATGAAACTGTTAAAAAAAAAAAAAAGTAGAGTCATATATTTGGTCCATTTCATAATTCCTTAATGGAAAATCTATTTTAATATGATACGTTTTACCCAGGTAAAGGGGCTTAATCCCTTGATTACCTGTTTGTAATACACAGTTAAAGGAAGTTCCTTAGAGAAAAATCAATGATCATTTTAGTACTCAAGTTCACGGAAGCAAAAATCCCTCACTAAACGAACAGGAAGAGACTTCTGTAAACTTATAAACGTACATGAAACTCCATGCCATTAAAAGTCATAATCAATTCCTATTTTTTCTTTTTTTTTTTTTTTTTTGCGGTACGCAGGCCTCCCTCCGCTGCGGCCTCTCCCGTCGCGGAGCACAGGCTCCGGACGCGCAGGCTCAGCGGCCAATGGCTCGCGGGCCCAGCCGCTCCGCGGCACGTGGGATCCTCCCGGACCGGGCCGCGAACCCGGCTCCCCTGCATCGGCAGGCGGACGCGCAACCACTGCGCCACCAGGGAAGCCCCAATTCCTATTTTTAACACGCTCTTGCTAAGAGCCGAGAGAATAACGAACATGGAAGTGGAAAGCGCACTGGTAATACCTGGGTCTTTGCAACCACGCCTGCCCAAATTGGTAAACAGTCAAGACTGTAAAATAAGACTAGGGGAACTGAGATGAAATTCAGGGGAAGGGGGACTCTGATACTTTAAAAGCATGTTTTAAAGACCTTGTTAATTTAGAAACATAAATGTGGTGAGTACATAAAGTTACTGATCTTTGGTGAACATCATGAGTTTTATTACCAATTACGGCAAAATGTTTAATAAAACTGGTGAATAAGCTTATGCATTTTAAAATTGTGTTACCTGTAGAGTTCCAAGTTGCTGAACCTTAAGGAATCTAGGTTGTCATATTGTTCTTAATTTTTATGATCTTAATATTGTCTAGTATTCATCAAGAGAAGGAACTGGGGCAGGGGAGAAAGGAAGAAGGAAAACTTTAGCTTACGTAACTTGCCCTCATCTGTCAAATCTAAGCTATGGCTAAAATCCAGTTGTTCATTCTTACCCTTTGTTTTGATCATCTTCATAGACGTCTACGTTTGGCTCAGACTAAATTGTTCGTCTTTCACAGACCGTCTTAAAAAATTAGAAGGGCCTTTCCATTTCATACTTGGGGTTCCAGGTGGGAACCCTTCACGGCATCCGTCCTACCCTTGACTAGGCGGCTTGTGACCTGACTTGAACAGTTAATGGAGCACGAATGAGATCACAATGCAGGGCGCTTCACTTCTACGTACTATGAACTATCAGAATTTTCCTTCTCCCACAAAATCTCACCCGCCTCCTTGTAATTCTAGACATTCTTCTTATTTTGGCCTCCGGAGCAACACAGGATAAGCCTCCATTTCAGTTGACAGTGTTGTTAAGTACTTGCAAACTGAAAAATTTCCCTGTTTAAGTTGTTTCCACCGGGCCAGATCCCTGGGGTCCTTCAAGTATCCATCTTCATCACCCTGTGTCCAGGCGTACGACCCATTCAGTTCCTCATGATGCATGCGAATTTGCCAGTGGGCCTGTATAAACTGGATTTCGTTTCTGTTAAAAGACTATTTTTTTTCTGGTCTAATTTCTTCTGGGCTTGATCTCATGTGTTTTGTTGCTGCTTTTTGTTGTTGTTGTTTTCGTTTTGTTTTTTTCAGAATAGAAAAAAATTCTGACCTTCCACCAAAGCTGTTTCTTCTTTTTTTAAATTTTTTTTTTTAAGAAGATGTTGGGGGTAGGAGTTTATTAATTAATTTATTTATTTTTGCTGTGTTGGGTCTTCGTTTCTGCGCGAGGGCTTTCTGTAGTTGCGGCGAGCGGGGGCCACTCTTCATCGCAGTGCGCGGGCCTCTCACTGTCGCGGCCTCTCTCGTTGCGGAGCACAGGCTCCAGTCGCACAGGCTCAGTAGTTGTGGCTCGCGGGCCTAGCTGCTCCGCGGCATGTGGGATCTTCCCAGACCAGGGTCCGAACCCGTGTCCCCTGCACTAGCAGGCAAATTCTCAACCACTGTGCCACCAGGGAAGCCCCTTTTTTAAAATTTTTTATTGAAGTATAGTTGTAGAGTTGATTTACAATGTTTCAGGTGTACAGCAAAGTGATTCAGTCATATATATATATATATATATATATATATATGACTTTTCGGATGCTTTTCTATTATAGGTTACTACAAGATACTGAATATAATTCCCTGTGTTACAGGTCCTTGTTGTTTATCTATTTTATATATAGTAGTGTGTATCTGTTAATCCCAAACTCCTAACTTATCCACCCCCAGCCCCTGCTTTCCCCTTTGGTAACCATAAGTTTGTTTTCTATGTCTGTGAGTCTGTTTTGTAAATAAGTTCATTTGTATCAGTGTTTAGATGCCACATATAAGTGATAAATGATATTTGTCTTTCTCTGTCTGACTTCACTTAGTATGATAATCTCTAGGTCCATGCATGTTACTGCAAATAGCATTATTTCACTCTTTTTCATGGCTGAGTAACAGTCCATTGTATATATGTACTGCATCTTCTTTATCCATTCCTCTGTCAACGGACATTTAGGTCACTTCCGTGTCTTGGCTACTGTAAATACTGCTGCTATGAACACCGGGGGGCCGGTATCTTTTTGAATGAGAGTTTTCCTCTTTCCTGGGTATATGCCCAGGAGTGGGATTGCTGGAAAAGCTCTTTCCTCTGAAGTAAGGGTTGCACAGCTCATCTGGGATGAAGGCAGCCTGTGAGCTGGCACTCCCCTGCGTTAGCGTTACATTTGGTAGAAACAAAGTTCGGGTAACGTTCCCATCATTTCACGGGCGATAGGCATGGTGGGCTGGCGGCTGACGCATGTGCGTCTCACCCACTGAACACATGAATTCACCAAACCTGTGAGTACCTACTTGGGTAAGAAGAGAGACGTTTCTCTGCACTGTTTGCCCGGTGTGCAGCCCAGTTGGGAGCCGAAAGATACCAAGTGTAAATGCCTTTCCTAGCACTGGAAAGCGTCAGGGGCTGGAAGCAGTGGGAGGGGGTGGACAGAGAAGAAATGGGCAAATGAGAGGAACCCACCACCCGTGGAGAAGGTGAAAGGTGGGAGAGAGGTGAGGTGAGGCTGGCTCTAGGACCCCTCTCTCATCCTCTGCACCAGCCTCCAGTGAAAACCTGAGGATACCTAAAGTGAAAGGAGGGAACTCGTGGAAAGGTGAGGTCTAACCATGCAACAAGAGAGGTCCTTTGAGGTTGATTCCTGGAAGAGACAGAAAGGTGCACAGAGGAGAGCAGAGCTGGAGGTTAGTAAAGGGGCCTCCGCCAAGAAAGTCAGGTCACTTAACACTTATACGCCCTGTACACTTGTCAACCATCTGGAAGCCTCACCTTTAGGGAGGGCAGCTAAAAGCTGAGCATCGATTCCTCTTTTGCGGTTAGCAAGCGGTTCTTTGTCTTCAAGCAAGAACTCTTTCTGAAAGCTAAAAATAATTCCGTTAAGAAAATGTTTAAAGACAGTTTAAACCCTGGTATCTGATATGAACCAAAACGGTGCAGAACATAAAAATTATGCTACTGTTATACACAGTGACACGTGTGTGTGTAGGTCACGAGTGAAAAGTTTTATTTGGGGGAGTTAACTGGTAGCTTTTTTCAGTTATTTACGGTTTTGTTGAGATGATTTTTGGGTGCAGCTAAGTAATGACATCCGCATAGGCGGGGGCGTGGCCTAGGGGGGTGACAACATGGCCGCGCTGGGAGCCCGACGCCTTGGCTCTCAGACCCACAACCCCTCCGAGAGGCACCGGGAGCCGGGCAAGCCTGGGTTCGCTCACTCAGCCTCTCCGTGCTACAGCCTTGCTCAGAACATCAGTAACTTGTCTCGGTGAGCTACGTGCTTTCCTCTGGGTTGAAGTCAAAGTAACAAATGCCTTCAAACAAACAAGAAATCAAAGCATGGTGAAGAGGTCTGAAAGGTTCATGAAAACGTGCCTGGGAGAAACAAGCAACGAAAAGGGGAGACGAAGAAAGGAACGGAGCGCTTGCTTCGCACTTGCCTTCTGCAGGAAGCTATCCCGGGTAGTGGTAGCTTCACGAGACCCTCTGGGGCGCGAGCTCCCCGGCGCCGGGCCGTGCGGGCTCATAGCCGCTTCCTCCCCCGCGCACCCTGCCCGCCGCCCGCCAAGCAGCTGTTTGGCAGCATTTGCTGCCGCTCTTCCGGCTCCGCCGCGGCTCACTGCCCTACGCGCGCGGGCACACCCGCTGGGGGTGAGGGGTGCCAGCCAGTCCCAACACCCCCGGAACGACCGGCAGCCTCGGCGTCCAGATCAGGATACCGTCCGAGGCTTTGCCCGCGCGGCAAGAGCGGTACACGAGGCGCACATCCCGGCCCTGCTCCTACCCTGTGTGCCGCCGCCCCAGCACGCAGCACCCACAAGTTCAAGGTCTCCGTGGGGACGTGCCTGGAGTCCGGCGAGACAGAGCTGCTGCCCCGCAGGAAGAAACGAACCCAGGGAAGCAGGAAACTCATCTTCCCCGGCGACACGATCACCTCCGGAGACGGCAAGAGGCCTGCAGACGCACCCAGGGCGAAGCTGACCCTCCCTGTTGATGGTCCTCTGTCTGCGCCAGGGGTGCGCGTCCAACAGAGGCCCGGGGGGAGACAGAGGACGTGCCGTGCGCGCCACGTTAGGGGACGCGTGGATTACCTACATCCCATACGTAAACTAAATTAAATGTCCAGCACCGCCTGCACGTTCCAAAATACGGCCATCCCATCTTCCCAGAGCCAAGCTCATCTCAAATCTTAGTTATGGCTTATAAATGTGGAATGGGGATGGAGGACGAGTGCCGCGTTCTCATCACTCACGAAAGAGTCTTGAGAACGAGTAGCGTTTGTAAATCGCCCTCCAGTTGGCCTGAAGGTCCCTAAGACACCTGCTTAGGTCAGAAACTCGGAATTAGCCGACTTCTCAAGAGTGAATCGTAATGCAGTGACAGCTCTTCTCAGTGTTTTTTCGGAGGTACGATGTAGTCTAAACCTAAAAATTTAAACAACTGCAGAAAGGTACCCTACTTAAGGAATGGCACGCTATTTTAACTGACTATTTAGCTGCTTGAAATATCCGGATAAAGTCCTGTACTGTCTTTGGGAAATGAAAATCTCAGGAAAAAAATCCTGTACTCCAATGAAATGATGCAGCCCCTGAAATATTCAGCTCCTCTGGCCACTGACCTTGGGGTACAAATATATTATCTCATATTTTCAAAAATAAGCATCTGTGTTTCTATTTTTCCCCTTTCAGCTGCCCATCAAAAAGCTCAATGAAGAAGACTAAGAAACTACCCCCTCGTTAAACATTTTGCTGAACTTTTACAGAGTGGGGTTCACAAGCCATCACCCTACACCCCTGGCTTCACACGCACTTACTTCCTTGAAACAAACTACAAATGTGTTTGTGCCGATGGGAAGGACAGCCTCTTACAGGTGGTCAGAAACCAATGGAAAACCGGAGCACATTAGGAAAATCTCCCCGGCCTCTTCCCGCGGTTCACCGTAAACGCTGTTTCCGCCTGAATTCTCACCTCTCCTGCTTCCTTCCATCCTGGCTGAGTCCTACTCCTGGTCTGGGCTCAGTTTAAGGTTGTTTCCTTAAGAAAGAACCCTCTGACCCAGTGTCTGTCCCACCAGAACCGAATCTAAATTATGCACCTCTGTTATTTCCTTTCATGTTATCCTGTTTTCCTATTTACAGAACATATTACAAGTGTCTCATTTTAAATTATTGATTTTTAAGAATATTTTTTAAAAATCAATAAATGTATAGGGAATGAATGAAGGAATGGCTCCAGTAAAATATTTCAAAAGTCTAGTACGACTCACTCTGAAGTGTTTTATGTATACATTTTATACACTGTTGATGTGATGGGGCAAAGAGCATTAGAAATACTGAGACTAATTAGAAGGGCATGTATTCAATAACGTCATCATAAGCTTGCTTTCTCCCTCCTCCCTTCCTTCCTTTCTTCCTCTCCTTCTTTCTTCTTTAGAATAACATATAATTGGGAAAACATCCCTCCTCATTACCTTTGCCCACCTGGCATGCATGTATGAAAATATGTGTATGTTTGCCTGCTTATGAAGTATTCCATTTTTCAAGTCTCCATCTTCGAGCTAAACTTTTCGTATTGGAATCCACACGGTCACCTTCACGTTTTGTTCTCTGCTTCTACTGCCTCTCTCTCCTATTTTCACCAAATGGCTGCTAACTTCTGAGGAGGCAGATGAGCAGGTCGAAAGAATAAGGAGGATGGGTCGGAACCCATGACCCTGACTTAAGATTGTCACAGAGCTGTGACTGACACAAGATCCCCCAAATCAACGTGAAGCCAGGTTTTGAAAAAGGTCACGTCTCTGCCCTGGACTTTCGACGCCCGAGGGTACCAGGCAGCAGTGAAAATGCAGGCGAGACACGCTGGTAAAGAAGTCTGGCCTCTTCGTGAATGAGTAACCCCTTCTGATCATGACGGCTGGTGAGAAACTTACAAAGGCCGCCCCTACCCCAAAGCCCTAACAGCACGTCCTCTCGCTTTTCTGAATCACAGGCACCCAGAGCAGCATCACTGGTGCGGCCCATCCTCAGCTCACACGACTGGTGACTCCAAACCTCAGCTTCGGATGCTGGGTTGCATTCTTCCTCATTGTCACCCACTCGGGGACCAGGGGTCTCTGCCTGGACAACCTCTGTGGGTCTCGGTGGGTTGCCACAGCTCCAGGTGGGATCCTCTACTTCGGCATGAAACTCTCTCTCCATACATAATGAAGACACGCTACAGTCTTCATTTTTTGGAACTATAATTTAAAAAGCTTCTGATATGAAGCAACACCTTTAATATGTCTTATCTACCTTCATCTCCTCTGAAATGGAGCTCACTCTTCATGACTGATTTTTTTCATGCTTCTAGCTCTTTCCTTCTGCTTCAGTAATCTAAAAAGAGCTTGCCCTTCGCTTCCGTGATAATTTTTTTTTAGTGTGTCCCATTAACCTACTTCAATGCTCAGCAATAGCCACAAGGGGAAATTTTATTAAAGTGAGAGCAGGATATTCTGCTGTTATTACCTTCTATCTTTTACACAATGTGGGATGTAGTATTACAATAACTGTTCAGTATCCACACAGTGAAGGGCTCCCCGACATCTGCTCACTCTTCTATTGAAGTTCAAGTTACAAGACAGGGGAGATGAAAGCCTTTACCTCACATTTTCACCTCTGGTGTCTGGGAGCCTAGATTTCTTTGAAGGAGGCAGGTTCTTGTATTTCCAGCCCATTTTACACTTAGGAGCATAGCACGGGGGCCACTGCTTTAATAGGTACACGTGAAATAACACCGTTTTAGAGCGGCTGTGTCCTCTGAGTCCCGCTCCACTGAAGTGACGGACCTGCACTCATGGTTTACACTCTTCCTCCCAACTCCCTTCCTGCTCTTCCATTCTCTTAGTCTCTTACTAGGTCTATTACAGCTAAACCAACCTGCTAGGGACGTATCGGGAACGAAGCTGCTGCGGTCTGATTGTCTGTGTTCCCCCAGATCCATAGGTTGAAATCCCGACACCCAAAGGTGATGATATTAGGAGGTGGGGCCTTTGGAAGGTGATCAGGTCATGACGGTGGAGCCCTCATGAATGAGATTAGTGCCCTTATAAAAAGAAACCCAGGGGCTTCCCTGGTGGCGCAGCGGTTGCGCATCCGCCTGCCGATGCAAGGGACGCGGGTTCGTGCCCCGGTCCGGGAGGATCCCACGTGCCGCGGAGCGAGCGGCTGGGCCCGTGAGCCGTGGCCGCTGGGCCTGCGCGTCCGGAGCCTGTGCTCCGCAACGGGAGAGGCCACAGCAGAGGGAGGCCCGCGTACCGCCAAAAAAAAAAAAAAAAAAAAAAAAAAAAGAAACCCAGAGAGCTCCCTGGCCCATTCCTCTAAGAGCAGAGATAAGAAACCAGCAGTGGGCCACCCGGAAGAGGACCCTCACCCCACCACGGTGCACCCTGATGTTGGACTTGCAGCCTCTGGGTGTGAGAAATAAATTTCTATTGTTTATCAGCCACCCAGTCACTGGTAGCCTGAACGAACTAAGACATAAGCCTGAGCTTCTATTAAAAAGATGGCGAAGACCAGAAATACGGGAGATTGTGTCAAGCACTAGAAGAGTGAGATTTTGAGTCCAGTAAGACAAACTAACTGATAACTCTGCCTCCTCACCTGACACTAAGATGTGCGTGCAATTCATCAAAGCTTTACCCCATCCAGTGCGTTCACAAGGTCAATGCTAACACTTTCAAATGCAGAGCCAGGCTCAGCCTGGCAAGGACAGCGGTGACACAACTGTTTATCCCAATGCTACGGAAATACAAACTTTTTAAGTAAGGAAACGATGTCTTAACGTAATACGTTAGGAACAAGAGCATGCGAGTGGAATGAGGGGTAGATCTGGGTTGGGTCCTTCTAGCATAATAAAGTGTATGTTGAAAGCCACACCTGGCTGTGTAGAAGATAATTATTTTGTGCCTCTACTTGAAAATCTCAAAACCTGTTAGGGACAGCGATGTACTAGGAGGCATCTGAGATACAGCTGCCTTGTTTGGTACAAACTTTAATTTTTGTATTATCTCATATCAGTTATGATGTACTGCGTCAGGTAAATCAAATTAGCACATCAGGTAAATCAAATTAGCACCCATAATATCCTGCAGTCAATGGAATTGAAGTGCAGAAAGGTTAAGAGACCAGGCGGCAAGAACTCACCTGGACAGGGGAGTGGGTGGAGGGAGGGAAGTAAGGGGAGAAGAAAGGGCAGAAGGAAGGGAGAGAGGGAGGAGGAGCAGGCTAGATCCTTTCTTAAAAAACGGAGAGCTCCCTTACTCGAGGGATAGATTGCAAAAAGGACATCCCCTGCTCAGAGGCAGGTATGAGACAGAAAAGATAATATAGCCCTTGACAAGTTTGTAATTATAGAGATACCAATAGCCAGTTCTGCAAATAGGTCCCATAAAAAGCATTAAATACAAAAAGAATCTTTGCTAGCTGAGTGTACTAAGTCAGCTCGCTTCGCATGTTTTAACAAGTCAAACTCTGGGGAAAAAACATTTTTTTTCAAACATGTAAAACTCATGAATTAGGAATGTAGGAGAATAATTTCAAAAGCTCTTACAAATCTTCAAAACTTAAGATTCCTTGAGCAAAGACTACTTTACCTTGGAACTATTCTTTGACGCGGGAATCCAGCAAGGCTTAAGTTTTTCTTGTTCAAATCTAAGGGGAAAGAAATAATATAAGATTGAAATACCCACACAGTCAGTTAAAACCAAAAAAAAAAAAAAAAACTCCAATGGGAAGAAAAATTCTTCAGCCTCCCTTTGAGAGCATTTAAGAAAAAGGAAACCATGAACCAGAAATATGAATACAAAAAGGACACCTTTATGAGTCAAATTCTACCACATGCATTTTACTTAGGCAAGTTTTTTGGGTATGGGTTTTGGTTAATAGTAGCCAAGATACTCCATGGGTTAAAAAAAAAAAAAATTCTGACATAGTTCAATGCTATCATTTAAATTCTCTATGGCTACAAGAGTAACTCAAAGCAATTAAATACTGAAAAACATGGCTATTATCCTCAGGGGGGGAAAAAAAAAAAAAGGAGCGAAAAAAATTAAACAATTTTGGTCCAGGTAACCAGGAAAGTTGAAAGTCATCACTGCCTGATATATTTGAGATGCTTGTAAAGAACGCAGGGTGGGGGGCAGGCACACTTCAGCTGTGTTTCTATTGCCTTCGTTAAGATCTAAATAATAACGATACATCGAATTCGCCACTTATTTATTTTTGAAGACAAGACATATATTATGTAAAGACAGCTGGTAACAATCCCATCCAGCAAAAACACACATCGAGTGAGTCAGTTAATGAAAACCAGGCAGAGACAAATTTATAGCCAGCTTTGGGTAAGTAATCTGTTTTACAGGTTTTGGCATATAGCAACCGTCTGTCCACCCAGAAAACCACAACTAGACCACTTACAGAAATTCCTTCCCCCGTGGAAATTCCTTTCACTGTTTAATATCTGGGGGCAGAAGCTTGAGGAATAGGAGGTACAAGATATACCAGATGCCGACATGTCATTAGTCATTAAAATACATCCTGAATCCCGGAATTTGGAAATTCCGACCAACTAGAGAAATACAATAAAATGAAATGTATATTGCCAGTTAAACATCTAGGCTTTTCTGCTAATTACACAAATATCTTTGTGACATGTTTAGAAAAAGAGAACTCAGTTCGATAAAGCTATCAAAGCACAGGGAGATCAGCTTGGTGCTTTGTGTCCACCTAGAGGGGTGGAAATAGGGAGGGTGGGAGGGAGGTTCAAGAGGGAGGGGATATGGGGATATATGCGTGCATATGGCCGATTCACTTTGGTGTACAACAGAAACTAACACAGCATTGTAAAGCAATTATACGCCAATAAAGATGTAAAAAAAAAAAAAAAAAGCTATCAAATATTGTAGAAGAAAATTCCTGAATCTGATGCCTCAATTGTTCAAATCACTTCCTAATAGTGCATTTGGGCTAGAAAATACTTTTATAGACAATGGCTGAATTTCCAATGTGTCATTCAAGATAACCTAAGCATTTCCTTCTGGTTCAATCAGTGAACTGAATCTGAGATGTCACTTCAGTAGTTCCATTGTAAGCACATCTTTTCCTCTGGGCTCAAAAGGAAGACACTAAAAAGACAACATTTTGTTCCAAACAGTCTCCCAGGAAGATTTCATAAAAAGACAAACACCACTGCCTACTGGAAATAATTTAGTAGATATAACATTTGGTTTAGAAAAATATTTTAGCTAAAGTACAGCACATCCAGAACTTAATCCAAAGTTTGGGCTTTCCAAATTAATATGCAGTGTTTCCTCCATAAAGGCTTTAGTGGTTTAGCCATATCTCTAACTTACAACAGAAAAAAAACAAGTCATGTTTCTCAGCAATCACAAGATAAGCTAACTTAGAAAGTCAATGAGACATTTAAGGTATCCTTTGAGAAAACCACAGAACCGTGTAACAGGGGCATCCAAGATAAGACGGAGGATGCAAGACATTCCCGATGTTATAAAAGAGACACTTGAGTGAATTTTGCATTTCTCTCGCCTTACCTTGTTTCTCAGAGAACTTGAAAGCTCCCAAGTAGCTAGAAATCCCTGGGCTTCTGAACATGGTTGCACACAGAAAGTTCAGGGACAGAGCCTGCTCTACAGCTAATTCTCAACCAGCCACAGCCTGCGGCCTGTCTGAGCAAAACTAGGTTGAGCTTTTCACAGCGCAGGGCTAGAGCAATCAGGCACTGATGTCCTTGAGAGTATAGTAAATGCAAAGCGAGAGAGTGCAGGCTAGAAGAGCTCAAACGCCTGTAATCAGATTACAAGCAGAAATTAGGCCTGTGGATGCTGAAATAGACTGGATTCCAGGGATGGGACATTTATGAGGTTACTACTTCAAAGCCATGGCCGAATCGCAGCTTCTGCTTAGGAGACAATGCTGTAACCTAAGTACCATCGGGAGAGTCAGGACAACTCCTCCCTGCCTTAAAAATAAACAAACAAATAAAAACAAAACCATACAAAGACTCTCAATGCACTGGGAAGAAGGGAGGACTCCTAACTATTCCCAGGCCGCTCCGAGCCTGGCTTTGGCTAAGTTCAATGAAATACTTTATCGAACAGGGAGCCAAAATCCCATAGTTAAGAGTTAAGATTATGAACAACATATGAGTGAAACTGTGGGAAAAGAAAAGACAGATATTACTAGAGGTTCAAAAATTTTAATTTGAGACAGAAGCTCTTAAGTATTGCTTATTCCACTGACCCTGTTTATTTTTTTAAAAAATATTTTTAAATAAATAAATTTATTTATTTATTTATTATTTATTTTTGGCTGCGTTGGGTCTTCGTTGCTGCGCGCGGGCTTTCTCTAGTTGCGGCGAGCGGGGGCTACTCTTCGTTGCGGTGCGTGGGCTTCTCATTGCGGTGGCTTCTCTTGTTGCAGAGCACGGGCTCTAGGCGCGCAGGCTTCAGTAGTTGTGCCTCGCAGGCTCAGTAGTTGTGGCGCGCGGGCTCCAGTAGTTGTGGTGCGCAGGCTCAGTAGTTGTGGCTCATGGGCTCAGTAGTTGTGGCTCGTGGGCTCTAGAGCTCAGGCTCAGTAGTTGTGGCACGCAGGCTTCAGTAGTTGTGGCTCGCAGGCTCAGTAGTT
>NC_041224.1:7248343-7260970 GCF_002837175.3 Physeter macrocephalus | reverse complement strand
GGTTCTAGACCTCAGGCCCAGTAGTTGTGGCGCATGGGCCTAACTGCTCCCCGGCATGTGGGATCTTCCCGAACCAGGGCTCAAACCCGTGTCTCCTGCATGGCAGGTGGATTCTTAACCACTGCGCCACCAGGATGTGAGAACTTCAGTTTTGAAGTAAACCCAAACCTGCTTTAAGGACATTTTTTAGAGCAGGTTTGGATTTACTACAAAAGCCAAGTTCTCACATACTCCCCACCCCACACGTGCACAGCCATCCCCATCATCGACATCTCCCACCAGATGAACCTTGGTAACACTGATACATCATAATCATCATAGTTTAACCGCAAGGTTCACTCTTGGTGTTGTACATTCTATGGGCTTGGAGAAACATACAAGGACACATACCCATCATTTTCTCTGCCCTCAAAATCCTCTGTGCTCTGCCTATTCACCTCCCTCCCTTGGAGACCACTGATGTTTTTATGTCTCCATAGTTTTGCCTATTCCAGAATGTCACATAGTTGGAATCATACAGTATGTAGCCTTTTCAGATAGGCTTCTTTCACTTAGTACGTAGTATGCATTTAAGGGTGCTCCACGTCTTTTCATGGCTTGACAGCTCATTGCTTTTTAGCGCTGAATAATATTCTGGATTATAACTGGATGTAGCACAGTTTATTTATCCATTTGCCTACTGAAAGACATCTTGGTTGCTTCCAAGTTTTGGCAATTATGAATAAAGCTGCTCTAAACATCCATTGTAGGTTTCTGTGTAGGCTATACATTTTCAACTCCTTTGGGTAAATACCAAAGAGTATGATTGCTGGATCTTATGGTAAGAGTATGTTTAGTTTTGTAAGGAACTGCCAAGCTGTCTTCCCAAGTGGCTGCACCATTTTGCGTTCCCACCAGCAAGAAGCACGAGAGTTCCTGTCGCTCCCCATCCTCGCCAGCATTGGGTGGCGTCAGGGCTCTGGATTTTGGCCGTTCTACTAGGTGTGCGGTGGCGTCTCACTGTTGTTTTAATTTCCATTTCCCTGATGACATATGATGTGGAACATCTTTTCAAGGGCTTATTCGCCATCTGTATTTACTCCTTGGTGAGGTGTCTGTTCAGGTCTTTGGCCCAAATTTTATTCAGTTGTTTGTTTTCTTATTGTTGAGTTTTAAGAGTTTTTTTGTATAGTTTGGATAACAGTTCTTTATCTGATGCATCTTTTGCAAATATTTTCTCCCAGTCTGTGGTTTTTCTAATTCTCTTGATATTGTCTTTCCCAGAACCGACGTTTTTAATTTTAATGATGTTCAGCCTATCAATTATTTTTTTCATGAATCATGTCTTTGGTGTTGCATCTAACAAGGCATCACCATACCCAAGGCCATCAAGGTTTTCTCCTAGGTAATCTTCTGGCAGTTTTATAGTTTTGTGTTTCACATTTACGGTTATGATCCATTTTGAGTTATTTTCCATGCCGGATGTAAGGTCTGTGTCTAGACTCTTTTTTTTTTTTTTTTTTAACATGTGACGTCCAGTGGTCCCAGCACCACTGGTTGAAGAAACTATGTTTGCTCCATTGTTTTGCTTGGGAGTCTCTGCTCCTTTAAGTAAGACACGACTCCCTGTACTGGCCTGTGTCTCTAATCTTAGAGGCAGAGGTTTGCTGCTCCCAATTCTTATGGACCCAAGAAGAATTGTTGATTTTTCAGTCTGTTCAGCTTTGTACTTGTTGTTGGGATGAAGTGGTGACTTCCAAGCTCCTTACATGCAGAACCGGAAATGCTGGAGTCTGCTGTTGATTTTTAGCTGCAACGTGTAGCTGGTGGGGCTGAGCAGTGATAAGGCAACTCCAGGACAAACACGCGATAATTCGGGGCTCTGACCATGTGACAGCCAAAAGGAGCATTGAAGAGAGCCTAGGACAATCGTCTCCTTCACAAGATGAGGAGGAAACAGAGGGCTAGAGAAGCAACTTGTGCTGGGTACACACTTGCTGAGTGATGGAGCCGTAGGGTCCTGAGGGGAGGGGTGGGATTGAGACACGATTTGCCCCCATTCACCCCCCGACCCCCCAGGAGGCAGCGACCCTGAGTCTGTCCATCTTTGTATGTTTAGTACTGAACACTTACCTGCTGCAGAGCCAGCGTGCAGTGAATGTTTGCTGAATGGTCATAGGAAATAATGGAATACTCTTTTTCTAAAGGCTAGAGGTGCCATTCTAAAATGATTTGCGTTGAATGTATATCCTGCTTTCAAACCAGACTGATTTAAAATGATTTCTAAACGACAAACTTCACTTGGAAAGGAAGACGTATACGGCAAATTCATTAAGGCGCAGCAACAGAAGGCATATTGGCCGCTCCATGGGGCAGCAGTGGCATTTGGCATTTTCTCTTTACCGCTGATTACTCCAACTCTCCGAAAGTTGGGATGAAATGGCAAAGAGGGCAGGTGAAAAAAACTCAGCAAGGAACAAGAGAAGTGCTCTGGATAATCGAAGCGGAAACTTTATCGTCGGGCCATGGCTAAAGGAGGAGCAAGAAGGCAAAGGGGCTGTAGGAAAAAGAGGAGGGGGGATTGTAGAAGCAACTGATTCTGAAAATGAATAATCAGATAAGATGGAATAATGTTTGTGTTTATAAATAACCCTTGGTAAAGAATTTAATTTATAAAGCACAATATTTATATTCCTGAAACCTACTCTTCCTATAGAATTCTCAATTAGAATTATCCTAAGTGACTCTAAATGTTTCTTTTGAATTATTATTATGGAATAATTCTGGCTTCAATTTTTTAAATGCAATTCCAGTACGGAATAAAATGAATTTGGATAGTCTCTTTAAATTGGTCATGGGATCTTCCTAGGATGACTTACCTCACCCATCAGTTAGGATACAAAGTACACAGATTTAAATACGGCTCCACGGTTGAAAAGAAAAAGCACAAAAAGTCTTTATTAAACTACGGATATGCAACTTGACCTCCTATTTAAGTACCCCATCCATATGAAACCAAAAGAGACTACAAAGAAAGCTACATCTTACATCAGTAGAAAGTAGCTATGAAATTTTTTCATTCACTCTCCAATAATTAGAAATAATAATAATTATGAATAATAATATAATAATTATACATTTAATAACTGTTATATTATTTTAGGCTGGCTCTTTCACACAGGGAGCTGCAAAGTAGGCAAACGTTTCCTTACATCATTCTGTAGGTGAACATATTCTATTGATCTGAAGAGAAAGCTGTAAGTTGTGATTGTGATTGTCTTAAATCTCAGGGAGAAGATATCTTAATTTAAAACTGTGGTGGTGCTGTACAGTAAGTCCCCTACAAACGAGCGAGTTCTGATCTGAGAGTGCGTTCATAGGTCCAATTTGTAAATCCAACAAAGTTAGCCTAGGTACCCAACTAACACAATCAGCTACATAGTACTGTGCTGTAATAGGTTTATAATCCTTCTCACACAAACAAAACATAGAAAGCAAACAAACACAAAAAATAAACATTTTTAATCTCGCAGAATAGTACCTTGGAAAGGTATAGTAATGCAGTACAACAGCTGGCACACGGGGGCACGTTCGCATCTTTGAAAGTTCGCAACTTGAACGTTCGCGTGTAGGGGAAGTACTGTATTTCCTCTCCAACAACATCACTGAATCGCTGGTGGTGCACGAGACACACACAATTCTCTGCCACTATGTCCACTTAGAAACACTCATATTTTCCTTTTTCAAAGCACTATAATCTGCAATACTCAGAAGCAATTCGTTACGGAAGTAAAATATTTTATTGGATGTTTTTGAAGTTTTAATCTTGACATTAAAAAGAAATGAAGCCAATGCTTCAGTTTCCGGTAGATGAGCATGCAGAAAAGCTTTGGCACAAGGGGCATCAATGTGTGAATGGGAGGGCTGGAGGGAGGTCGCCACCGCAGGCCTGGGCACGTCGTGTCACGACGCGTGGGTGTGGCTGGAGGGGCACTAGACGACCAAGAAGGACTGCGGACGGGCCACCAAGACGCCGACGTCGCACAGTGGAATCGGTGAGACGACCGAATCAGGCCTTGGTAAATCCAAAATCTTGGAGTCTGGGAAAACTGGGGCTGAAGAGGCCTTTCTGATCACTTGGCCTTCTTTTTTATTTTTATTTTAGTTTTAAGTGTTTAAAAAATTTTATTGAAGTATAGTTGGCTTATAATGTTGTGTTCGATTTCTGCTGTACAGCAAAGTGACTCAGTTATACATATACATACATTCTTTTTCATATTCTTTTCCATGATGGTTTATCCCAGGATACTGAATACGGTTCCCTGTGCTCTACAGTAGGACCTGGTTGTTCACCCATTCTATATATACTAGCTTGCATCTGCTAAACCCCAAACTCTCAGTCCATCCCTCCCCACCCTGGCAACCACCAGTCTGTTCTCTATGTCTGTGAGTCTGTTTCTGTTTAGTAGATAAGTTCATTTGTGTCATATTTTAGGTTCCACATATAAGCGATATCATATGATATTTGTCTTTTTCCTTCTGACTTACTTCGCTTTGTTGATAATCTCTAGGTCCATCCATGTTGCTGCAAATGGTATTATTTCATTCTTTTTCATGGCTGAGTAGTATTCCACTGTGTGTATATACATACCCTGCATCTTCTTTATCCACTCCTCTGTCGACGGACATTTAGGTTGTTTCCATGTCTTGGCTATTCTAAATAGAGCTACTACGAACACGGCAGTGCAGGTATCTTTCTTTTTTTTTTTAATACATTTTATTTATTTATTTATTTATTTATTTGGCTGCATTGGGTCTTCGTTTCTGTGCGAGGGCTTTTCTCTAGTTGCGGTGAGCGGGGGCCACTCTTCATCGCGGTGCGCGGGCCTCTCACTATCGCGGCCTCTCTTGTTGCGGAGCACACGCTCCAGACGCGCAGGCTCAGTAGTTGTGGCCCATGGGCCTAGCTGCTCCGTGGCATGTGGGATCTTCCCAGACCAGGGCTCGAACCCGTGTCCCCTGCACTGGCAGGCAGATTCTCAACGACTGCACCACCAGGGAAGCCCGCACGTATCTTTTTAAATTACAGTTTTGTCCAGATATATGCCCAGGAGTGGGATTGCAGGATCGTAGGGTTGCTCTGTTTTTAGTTTTTTGAGGACGCTCCATGCTGTTCTCCGCAGTGGCTGCGCCAGTTGACATCCCCACACCTGCCTTTCTTTTTGCACAATGTTAGAGTACTCTCTCAGGATCACACAGCTCATGGTGTGGCAACGCCAGGCTGGAAGTCCACACCCTCTCACTCTCCCCAGGACGAGCCCCACATTAGCCTGGGCACAAAAGAACGGGGGCCACTGCTGTAAACTCGTCCTGGATTGAGGTCATGGTGTCCCCCAGGCCGAGAGCCCGGGTCTCCTTAATTGGCAAAAAGATCAGTCTGACCCCAAGAAGAGGAGGCAAGCCAGCTGCTGGTTGCTTTTTACAAATCTCACATGATTTCCTGGTCTGGTTTTGGTGCCATAGATGTTCTTCAAGACCAGGGCTGACTCCAGATGTGAGTAACTAGGGCAGACCTGAGACCCAAAGCAAAGACGGAAGCCAGTGTGCCTGGCACAGTGAGTGTCACGAACCCAGGTGGCGGCTGCTAAGCCTCTGACTCCTCCTCCCCTTCCCAAGGCCCTCACCTCATGGCAGAAGGACGAGGTACGGATGTCACTAGCAACTTTGAAGAGTGTATAAAACAGTGGCTCAGGAATTCTACTTCTGGAAATGCACCCAAGGAAGGAGGAGAAGGACGGTTACCACAGGTGTGTTTATACACGTATAAAGCTGGAAGCAGCCCACACAGGGGGACATGGAGAAGAATGGGTAAACAAATCACACAAGAAAACCAGATCTGAAGCTCCACTGGTGATTTGAACATTTTTCATGATATGTGAGATACACACACGCACAGACCTTACCAGAAAGACAATAAACATCCCAAAGCATTAATTATCTCCCAACTCAGAGATAACTCTCTCCACGTTTTCCCCTCTCTATTTCCAAAGTTTCCACAATAGGCATGAATGACTTCTCGAATTACCAGAATAATTAAGTACAAATAAAGATGAAGGTAATAGGTCCTTCTGAGATCCCAAGGCGTAGAGCTGGCCTAAAAATCCAGGGCAAAATCATGATTGCAAGCGTGCCCATGGGCCCATGGCACAAGGTCAAGCTGCCCATTTCTTCTAAGCCTACTGTAAGCATTTCTTGGCTATAAATAAAGCTGACCCAGAGATTGGCCAACGCCCTCAATGACATGCAACACAGGCTTTCTCAAACTTGACTCCGGGTGGGCCCTCCTTGAGACCCCCCCCTTCTAAAGTCGTCTTGTCTTTCCTGAAATGTGAGGCTATCACGGGGAGCGTGAATATGAGCACTGGGGGAGAGACAGGAAGAAAAGGTCAAAGGTTCTCCAGGGATGTCTCGTCATGGGAAAACCCAGGGAGATGACTCTCGCTGTACAGCTGTGGACAATGTCACTAGGAGGCCAGGTAAGAAGGGTCACCTCCGCCATGGCCAAGGTCAAAAGATACGGTGTCGGATGACAAAGGATCAAGGTGTTAAACCCTGAGGGAGTGTGCTGCGTGGTCATGGCCGCGGGACGGAGGAGTCGCCGGAGGTCCTGTGGAGGGTTCTAGCTGATGACATCCATGCATCCCCGCAGGACAAGGGGCAGCTGTCCTTTGGGAGTCATCACCATGGTAGACGAGATGGGAACAAAGCCAGTGAAAAGGGAAAGAGCCAAATACCCCAACTGGCAACTAGCCGTTTTCCCACCATACCCGGTGGGGTGACGGGCAGAAGCCGGCCAGCTTGCTGACAGCATGGGGGGCTGGGCGCAGTGCCGAGTGCTCTAGGGCGGCGCTCCCCAACCTTTTTGGCACCGGCGACCGGTTTCGTGGAAGACAATTTTTCCTTGGCCGGGGTCGGGGGGGAATGGTTTCGAGATGATTCGAGTGCATTACATTTATTGTGCACTTTATTTCTATTATTATTACACTGTCATATATAACGAAATAATCATACAATTCGCCATAATGCTGACAGGAGGCGGTAACGCGAGCGACGGGGAGCGGCTGGCGATACAGATGAAGCTTCGCTCGCTCACCCGTCACTCACCTCCTGCTGTGCGGCCTGGGTCCTAACAGGCCAGGGACCGCTACCGGTCCGTGACCCAGGGGTTGGGCACCCCTGCTCTAGGGCGCTAACTCATGTGGTCCTCTCTAGGAGATCCTACAAGTATCGCCCCCTGCAGATGAGAAAACTGAGATACGGTGTGATCTGGGAGAAATAAGCAAGCCCAGATTGACCCTTGAAAACGCATCTCTAAAGGCAAAACAGCCATTCACTGGGCAGGCGGCCAAAAGAAAATCAAAGAGGGAAATAAAAAGGCGGGGTCGTGACTCAGTGAGAACATGATGCGGAGGCACCCTGCACACTGGCACACGTTATTTAATCCACGCCGGGATCTACATCCTGAGAAGACCTGCTGGCAGAGGGCACAGGCTCTGCGTTTCTCCGTGTGCTCCCTGAATTGCAACCGGGGCAGCCCCAGACCACAGGAAAGTGACCTGAAATTTAAGGCAATACAGGCCGGGGTGAAATGGTGACTAACAACGGTCCGAATACACACTATTGTGCGTTATCAGTGCATTTCTAAAATTAAGAGGCGCCACACGATTTTAATGAAATCTACCATAAGCTACTAAAAGTCGATGGCTGGGCTGACATTCCAAAGTGAAGGATATATTTTTATAGCCTACGAAAGGAGCGTTCTGTACGCCAGCAGCAGCTGTAAATGGTATTCTCATTTTCTTTAGTGGATTTTTACTTATGTGCCTAGACTCTTAATCTGGGGCAGAATTGCCGGCCATGAGGTAATCCCATCAGCGGGGAGACCGTTTGGTCCCTTTCATTTCCTTTTTATCACAGACTGGTTATTCATGCATTCCAGATTCCTCGTTTTAGTGTGCACTGTGAAATGCTCTGCAAATTTTGGTTAGTGGCAATATTTAGGGCAAGTCTGCAAATAAAATTTGGTATTGTGTGATTATGTAAGGTAATTTAATACGGGCCACGTATGCAGAGACGAAAAGGCAAAAGTACTTTCAACAATAAGAAATATTACCACTCAAAGATATTTCTTTATCAGATGTGTTGAAAGAACCATGCCAGTCTTGCTATATTCAATAATTCTTTTTTAAAGAAAAGGCCTATTGCAATCCCTCAAAAGACTTATTAATGCTTTACATTAAATGTTCAAACAAGTAATGTTAACATTTGTTGTGAGAATTTAATCATTTGAACTTCTGGCCGAGTTTGAATTTATAGCTAGTGAATCTTGCTAGAAAACAATTCAACGAGCTTAGAGAGGATAATCAACTGTTTCTCAGAGCAAGAGAAAAATAGACAAAGGTCAGTTTCGTGTTTAAGATATACACTGAAATATACAGACAGTGGAATATTATTCAGCCTTAAAAACTGGCATTCTGACACATGCTATGAACATGTGTCATAGATGAACCTTGAAGACCTCATGTTCAATGAAACGAGCCAGACACAAAAGGACAAACCTTGCATGATGCCACAGAGAAGAGGTAAAAGCAGAAGAGTCAAGTTTATAGACACAGAAAGGAGAGTGTGGTCACCAGGAACTAGGGGGAGAGGATGCTGGGGAGTTTGTGTTTAATGGAACAAATTCAGTTGGGGAAGAAAGAAAGCTCTGGAGGTGGATGGTGATGATGGCTGTACGACAATGTGAATGTGCTTAAGGCCACTGAATGGTGCCCTTCAAAATGGTTAAAGTGGGGGACTTCCCTGGTGGCGCAGTGGTTGAGAATCCGCCTGCCAAGGCAGGGGACACGGGTTCGATCCCTGGTCTGGGAAGATCCCACATGCCGCAGAGCAACTAAGCCCGCGCGCCACAACTACAGAGCCTGCCCTCTAGAGCCCGTGCGCCACAACTACTGAGCCTGTGCTCTAGAGCCTGCGAGCCACAACTACTGAGCCCTCGTGCCACAACTACTGAAGCCCACATGCCTAGAGCCTGTGCTCCGCAACAAGAGAAGCCACCGCAATGAGAAGCCCACGCACCACAACAAAGGGTAGCCCCCGCTCACCGCAACTAGAGAAAGACCGCGCGCAGCAACGAAGACCCAACGCAGCCAAAAAAAAATAATAATAATAATAATCTTAAAAAAAAAAAAAAAAAAAGCCTCTGTGCTTCCAATGCAGGGGGAGCGGGTTCGATCCCTGGTCGGGGAACTAGGATCCCACATGCTGCGCGCTTGGCCAAAAAATTTTAGAAAAGAAAAAAATAGGTAACAGAGCTGTAATTATATTTAAAAAAAATAAAACGAAGGTCCCCCTGCCGCAGACGATTCTGAGATGGTCGAAAGTTCGAAAACCACTGGTCCATGCCATTTGTGATGTGAGAAAATAGGATTAGAGGATGAGTTTGATGAGGGAAGCCTTCTCTACGGCGACTGGGGAGCCTTACGAGTGGCGAGGAGAGGGCTGGACATGGCAGGAGGAGGAGGGGACAAAAGCGTGAGGAATGGGGTAAGAACAATGCTTAAAGGAGGTGTGGGCTTAACTGGGGCCCCATCCAGGAGTTGAGAGGGGGCCCGACCAGGCCATTCAGAGGTAGGGGTGGCAACAGAGAGCCTCCTGGATTAGGATGGGGGAACACATGTGCTGTGAAGAAACATGGGCACTGTCACTGAAGCCCAAGCAGAAAAAGAAACGTCGGGTCCCCTTCACACCCGGACAGCAAGCTGAAATGTCACACCGCATGGTCTGCAGGTGGTGAGAGAACAAACCCTCTCTCAGGAACAGAGAGGGGCCGGCCGACATCTCCTGACATGTGGCCTGTGCGCCTCTTAGCATTTCAGCCTCCGAACTGGGACTGTAGACAGTGAAACGCAAAAGCTCCTACAAACCACATTTTGGGGATTAAGGACCTCAGGACTGTGATCTCTCCCCAACCTGGCTGCCACAGCGCTCCTGGGACCGGGTCTCCGCTAGACGTGACCAGCCGGCCTTCATGTCGCGGCCACTTGAAGCCGGTGAGACAGAGGTCTTTAGACCTCTGGACCCATCTCTTCTCACACAGGATTCACTGAGCAACTACTGGAGGTCAGGCACCAGGGCGTCGGTACCGTGAATCAGTTCACGGTCTGGATGAGGGAATCACCTACTACATCAAGGGTGGATGCTTGTACGTGGCACCACAGTCCTTTTCCACCTGCGATCTCTGACTCTTTGAAAGTTTCCCTGCTTCTTCCATTACACCCATCAAGTACGTGTATTTGCCTTCCCAGGTATATGCGACTCTTCCTGGGTCTAATGAGAGGACGTTCCACGAGCTTTAGACCAACCGAGAGCACAAGGAGAGTTGAAGGAAAACAGTGCAGGGGTCCTGCAGGGACTCAGTCCACATAACAGAGAACCGACGACTCCGCCTTCCTCCTCTTGGCCTTCAAACCAGCCAGTGACAGAAGCTGAAGCATTTCAGCTGGGACAGTGCATGTCAATAAGCATGTAACCGTAGAGTCCTAGACAAGTATACATTATCATATGACTTTCTACATTTACACTGATTTGGAGTGAAATATTTATCGTGGCTCCACTGCAGCTAATCACTTACTGAGGTGATTAAGGAATACTCAAGTACAGTTGGCTAAAGCAGTATAATCGATTGGAGTCAGCGATTAAGTCATTTTCCTCCGCTTTGAAAAAAGGCAACACTTTCACTTTCCAAAACCACTGACCATGCCTCAAAATCAAACACCCATTTATCATTAAAGCTACATCCATGCATTTTAAAATCAAATGCGAAAACTCAGTTGCCCACCCGCTAGAATTCTAACTTCCACATTCAACGTAACTAGGATGTCAAAGCTTCAAGCACTAGTCTTGGAACTCGGATGCAGTAGACTTTTGCGGCTTCTAATAGAGAGTCTCACGTTGCACGTTCTTACGGGAAGCCTCTTCCTTCTCCCGACACCTTTGTGAGGCATAAAGAAAACACCCCCACTTGAGAGACTTCTCCGCTCCTTCTCATCCTAGACACACTTCATCTTGTTCTCTTTAAAATGTGAAGTGCAATATGTACAATGGAATATTACTCAGCCATAAAAAGAAACGAAATTGAGTTATCTGTAGTGAGGTGGATGGACCTAGAGTCTGTCCTACAGAGTGAAGTAAGTCAGAAAGAGAAAAACAAATACCGTGTGCTAACACATATATATGGAATCTTAAAAAAAAAAAAATGGTTCTGACGAACCTTGGGGCAGGACAGGAATAAAGAAACAGACGTAGAGAATGGACTTGAGCAAGTCCACAGGGAGGGGGAAGGGTAAGCTGGGACGAAGTGAGAGTGGCATGGACATATATACACTACATAATATAAAATAACGAGCTAGTGGGAAGCAGCCACATAGCACAGGGAGATCAGCTCGGTGCTTTGTGACCACCTAGAGGGGTGAGATAGGGAGGGTGGGAGGGAGACGCAAGAGGGAGGGGATATGGGGACATGTGTATATGTATAGGTGATTCACTTTGTTATACAGCAGAAACTAACACAACATTGTAAAGCAATTATACTCCAATAAAGATGTTGAAAAAAAAACTTGAAGGGCAATCATTTTCCCCCTGGCCAATGAGCTTTGCATCAAGTCCCAGGATCTTATAATGTCCCGGCAGAGCTCGGCAGCAAGCTAACAGGTCCCTTTTTGAAGAGGTCAGAGGTTTATGTATTAAGAAAAGCATCTCAAAGCCACAGCCCACGCCTTGGGGGGCCAATCAGCTAAGCAGTCCACAGAGATGGAAATGGACACTTTAAACAGGAAAAGGAAAAAAAAAAAAAAGGATTTCTTTAACAGGAGGGGGAAAGTCATGTCAGCCTTTTCCTGAAGGACAAGAAGCAGAGGTAAGTGGATGCAAGGACGATAACAGGTCAAACGTGCCCCCTCCCCCTGCGGTAACAGTCCACACACAGGAGCCCAATCCGACCCCAGGGGGAGGAGAGTCCCTTGTTCACAGGGGCAGCCGGTGAGCTTTGCTACCACAAGAGTTCTGCAGGGAGTCACCTGAGCAGGGGGTGGGGCAGCTGCAACACCTGCTGTAGGTGCCTTCCTTCTCGGTGGGTGGTCCAGCACCTGCACCAGGTGCAGACCGGAGAGAAGGAAACCGCTTAGACCAGAGACATGAACTTGAACTCTCCTCCGGCCAATCCCGCCCCTCCCCCTGTCCCCCACAGCTCTGGTTCACCAGCTGCTTAAACTCAAGAGCCTGAGACACCTGAACAAAAGTTTCAGTATAGAAAAGTGCCGTCTTCCCTAGTTTCTAGCTACCGCATCCGGTTTTGGGGAAAAAAAAATGCAAAAGAGAAAAGATGGACTCAGCCTAAAAAGTTCAATCAAGTTAGATATTTCCCTTGGATGCTGAGTTGTGGTTACCATCCACCAAGGCTCACTAGACCTTATTATTATTATTATTATTTTTTTTTTTTTTGCGGTACGCGGGCCTCTCACTGTTGTGGCCTCTCCCGTTGCGGAGCACAGGCTCCGGACGCGCAGGCCCAGCAGCCATGGCTCACGG
>NC_041224.1:7239735-7248084 GCF_002837175.3 Physeter macrocephalus | reverse complement strand
GAACCCGCGTCCCCTGCATCGGCAGGCGGACTCTCAACCACTGCGCCACCAGGGAAGCCCTAGACCTTATTATTGAAGAGAGCAAAGGGGATGTAAGGGACGTCATTTTGGATGAGAAATTTACATGGAGAGGTCATTTCAGAGCTTGTCAGTCAAACCTGCATTTTACAGGGAGCAATGGAAGTGACTGGTCCAAGGTCCTCTGCCCATTTGTGGCAGCCCTAGAACTCAGGTCCCCTGCTCCCGGGACTGTCCTTTGCACGGTGCCACCTTGCTGCCCGGTGACAGCTCCCCACACATGACCTCACCCCTAGAAAGACTTACTATAAAACGCCATCAAGGTTCTGACTTGCCAAAACATCCTGGACTAAAAGGAAACCGTTAAACATTTCCTGGTTAAGTCCATATTTCATCGAATAAGTCCTGACCCAGGACTTGACAGTACAAGCTACACAGTAAGTAGAGCACTAGGAAAACAAGCTCTGCCCCTCTGTCCTTTGGGAAGTCACCTCCTCTTTTCCAGCCACATCATCAGGTGTGTCTGACAAGGAGCATGCCTATTCTGGCATCACTGCACCAGAATTAATTGTGCAGTGCTGGGCCGCGTCTCCAGGTCTGGGCTCCTTACAGGACGCAAGCCCACTGCCACCCGCTGTGCTGGCCTGTCCCCAGGCGCCAGTCTTCTTGGCCGGCTGGTCTGCCTAATAAGGCCATGTGCAAGTTGACGGGCTGGCTGGCTGGCTTTTAGGTCACCTACTGTTCACCGTACAAACTCACAAGCAAAGCCGGAGCCTACCTTTGGGCACACAAAGGGTTACCCTTTGCCAAAAAGCTCTCACAAGCCTGCCCAGTTGGTCCATTTACATAACAACAGAGCCTGCTGCAGAGTCTGCCAGACTCCAGATCTGATGGCTTTCTGGGCTAAAGGAACTTCAGCTGGGGCCTGGAGCCAGGGAGGCCATGCAAGGGAAACCGCTTTGCCTCTGCCTTCCCCAGGCCCCTCCAGGCTCCGTCAGAGAGCGCACCGTCTGGCTTTGGAGCGACCTATGTGGCCCGCGTCCTGACTCTCCCAGACGCCCCGAATTCAAAAATAGCTGCTGACTGTCTCCAAACAGGTTGTGTGTCCTGGGTCCTTAAAAGGGGGTCACTGGGTCAGGTGTAGGAACAATGCTTAGCATTCCGGAAAATAAGCTTCTGTATTTTCAAATAAAGAGGCTGAGCTGTTAGCCAAACCACACCTGAATACCAGCATTCCTTACTTCCATTCCTGTCCCGGCCTGGGCGCCTTGGACTCTTATGCATACACGGACGAGACCCTGTCTGTGTGATTAATGACAGCACATTCACCATGGCTCCAATGTCCTTTTGCTTTTAGCCATCCGTCTGCCCTTCAGAAGGTGGTCCCCCTGCTGGGTCACCCAAATCTGACACAGAGTTCCCAACGCTACCAGAATTCCGAGTTTCACCAGTGGACTGCCGATGCGAGATAGAGGGGTCAGGGAGCAGCAAGTAGCAAACCTGGAGGACGGGTCCCCCCCTCACCACTCGTTCACGTGGGAAGCCACATATGCAGCCAAGATGCTGATGGATTACGGCAAAGCACACTAACCCAACAGCCACACCCCTCCACCCTCCCCCTTGGGCTCAAGGCCAACGTGAACTTCTTCCCTGTGAACCTGGGCTCCTTCTGAATGGCTCAGAGCCCCAGTGAACACAGAGCAGCCATCCTTTTGCCTCTCACAGGAATGGAGTGTGGAGGGGCTGAAACCAGAGTCACGAGAAACGAGAAACGGAGGCCTCGTCCGTGTACACATCAGATCAAGTTTTGGTTTCCAGGAATCCAGCGTTTACCTATTCAGTCCCCGGGGGGATTCTCTAATAGAGATGTTAGGAAATTCCTGTCTAGATATTCCTGGCAAAGAGCAAGAGGGTGATACTGAAGACCAAACGCTTGGGAGCAGCCTTGGAAAGCAGCGTTGAAGAAAGGACCATCGGGCTTCCCTGGTGGCGCGGTGGTTGAGAATCCGCCCGCCAATGCGGGGGACACGGGTTCGAGCCCTGGTCTGGGAACATCCCACATGCCGCGGAGCAGCTAAGCCTGTGAGCCACAACTACTGAGCCTGCGCTCTAGAGCCCGTGAGCCACAAGTACTGAGCCTGCGCGTCTGGAGCCTGTGCTCCGCAACGGGAGAGGCCGCGATAGTGAGGGGCCCGCGCACCGCGATGAAGAGTGGCCCCCGCTCGCCGCAACTAGAGGAAGCCCTCGCACAGAAACGAAGACCCAACACAGCCAAAAATAAATAAATTAATTAATTAATTAATTTTTAAAAAATTAAAAAAAAAAAAGAAAGGACCATCCACCCGCGTCGGGCCCTAACCTGCCTCTGCCTTCCTCACAAGCTGGACTCCGAAGGGACTGGCTTGCTCCCTCCTTTACGGCCTTGAAATAGGCAAAGGAGGGGAGGAGCAGGCAGGGAAAGAGCCTGGAGGGGCGGAGAGCTGCTCTTGGATCCCCGTCACCCCTGGAAAGGGAAGGCAGCCCGAGGTGGCAACCCTGAACCGCTGGGCTTTTGCGATTACTTGACTGAAGCTGAATTCCCATTCTTTAAGGCCCCGTGAGCGAGCCCGGCGGGGAGCCCTGCTATTCCCAGCCCCTCCCCCCTCCACTGCCAGCTCTGTGGCCGTTTGATTCCGAACGAGCCCTCCACCAGGGACGAGGCCATGAAGAGGAAACAGGCGAGAGGCCTTAGCTACCGGCCACAGGCTCTGTCCACCGAGACCCCTTGCAGGGAGGACGCTGCAGCAAGAGGCTGGGGCGGCCTGGATCCACCCTGCAAAAGATTAGGAGGCCAAACCTCAGGACGCTCGGAATGACAAACTGAAGACTGGAGGGGAGAAAAAAAAAAAAAAGAATAAATTTCTCAAATAATCATCCATGCCCACTGAGTCAATCTCAAGATTATGCTAATTAAATGTAAGGTCATAATAAGAGAAAATCCCTCCCTCCCAGTCCCTGTGACCCTGTCCTTAACAGTGGAGATACTCCCTGACCTCGCCTCCCACGGGCATTTCTGTCTTAAGCAGGGCTGTCCAACGGGTTTCCGCACAAGAGATCCATTCATGGACTTGACTACACGAGGCGAGCGACGGACACTCAGTTTTGAAGGTATATATTTCCTCAACAGCCATTGAGCAGGACTAGAACCACTGCATTTCCCCCCTGAAATCAGCAGATGATGGATTTTTATCAGATCTTTTCTTGTTCAGAAGAGGGAAGAACGTTCTCTTTAACATGTACATTACAGCTGTTTTGCTATTAGACCATATAAGCAATTTGATTGGGTGGCAGAAAGTGATTTGAAAATGATTAAGCACTAAAGCTTCACTTGCTACCTTTTCATAAAATACTTTGTTTTATTTATTTATTTATTTATTGCGGTACGCGGGCCTCTCGCCGCTGTGGCCTCTCCCGTTGCGGAGCACAGGCTCCGGACGCGCAGGCTCAGCGGCCGTGGCTCACGGGCCCAGCCGCTCCGCGGCACGTGGGGTCCTCCCGGACCGGGGCACGAACCCGTGTCCCCCGCATCGGCAGGCGGACTCTCAACCACTGCGCCACCAGGGAAGCCCAAATACTTTATTTTTAAGCACATTATCAGGCTATTTTTATGGATATGTTTTTAACCTGGGCACACGCTTACCCTGTGTTCAGCTTAAAATATGCTGGTATAGCTTTAAACCTCCTGCTGCAGTACTGATTTAATACTCACAGTTACCCACACCCACAGGTATCAGTTCAAGTACTCACCTCTTTTTTAAAAAGTCAGTGAAACTGGATTCCTTAACTGCACCATGTCGTCCCCTAGTGGCGGAAAGGAGTTGATGCACTTTCCCAAGTCAATTTTACAAATACTACTCTTCGTGGAAAGCCTCAAGTCAGGACAATTTTGTTTATAGCAGCTTTAATGTCTTTAAGATATGGAAGGCTTAAATTTTAGCAAATTATTTCATTCAATTATTCAACAAATGTGCATTGAGCACCCTATAGACCAAGCCCTGTTCTGGAGGATACAGTGAGAAGATTCCGTTCTAGCAATAAACTAAAACAAAGGTCTGACATAATGTCCCACATGCCCAGTGGCCTTTTATTTTAAAGTACATGAAACGTATGTCATGTGACCTAAATATCAAATACTCTGAAACGGTACTGGTTTTGTATTGCAGGTCCAACTCCTGGACTGTCCTTCCCACCTGCTTTTACCTCCCTTCTTCCCAGGCAGGCCCAGAACTTTCCACCTGTGCCCTCAATAAGTATCTGCTGAAGAAAATGACTGTGTCCTGTAAGTACCCATGCAATCCAAACTAACAAGGTTTCATGATCAGCTAAATTTTCACTGTTTCCAGTTGTCCTTATTATCAACTAAAATATTGAGAGTTATAAAGCTGAGGTAGTCTCATAAAAAAAGTAACAGGTCTAATGCAATAATATACCACAATCATATATTCTTTGGTAGATAAACATTACAATGCTGGGAACACTGTATTCAGAATCTCACATCTGATGAAACAATAATCATACATGCCAAAGCTGCAGACGCTATTGTTTTATTCCTTCCATCCCTCCTCTTTTTTTAAGCTGGCAGTGTCAGAACGAACGGTCGTAACTGTGTGAGTTCTTACAGAATGTGGGAACATTGGGTGTTACAGGACACACCAGGGCGGCAGAGAGCACGTTGATGCCACTTTGAAACCCAGGTCTTGGCTGTGTGAAGCCCACGTTGACACGGGGTCTTACGCAGCCGCATGTGGGGAAACCCAGCGCTCTCTGGGTGGCTGCTGACATCAGCCCTGGGCCCAGAGAGGGGACGGGCAGGGTACCTGCCACACCGCCCGTCTCTGCTCCTTTATACGAGTCCTAGGACTGGTATACGAGTCCTTCCTGGAAACAATGCTAATGTTTTTAAGTGCCTGAGTGTCACAGACACATATTCTATTTTTCAACCTATTACATATCTTCAAATAAGAAAATAAAGCCACTTGAATATTTCACGAGGAGCAAGAGAGTCCCTTAGGAGCATAAACTCTCGCAAAAGCTGACTACAGGGAGATTCTCACTTCTGTCGAAACCCTACCTAAACTAACCCCGACCCTAACCCTAAGCTGTTCAGCTTCTTGTTGCCAAGATGATTCCAGTTAAGGGGGAGGATGGAGATTTCAGCGTCAAGGGGCTCACAGTTCCATCTCTGACACTTACGCAGGAAGGTGGTATTCTGCAAGACCTAACATGTGATCCAAATTAACCACACACACAGACAACCACTGTTAAAATACGCAAAGTGAGTTTTGTTGGGTAAGATGTTGTCTTGGAAAAAATAGCCAGGTTGATTTTCAAGCAAAATCTGTGTGACAATCACACTGGAAGTCCAAACAAACTTCAAATAATTTACTTAAATGTCTCTTTCATGGTGAAGACCTAGGTTAAACTTCATTCTACTCACTTTAGATACTACCTCATTTTTTACAGCTATGAAAGGGGTGGCTGGAAATACGTTCAGTGTCTACCTTGAAAGCAAAAAATATCCCAGGTTTTAAATGACTGATTTGTTAAACTGAAATTTTAAATAAAAGCAGGACTTTGGATATTTGAGGTCACATTGAAAGTTATCAAGTATGGTGATCCAGGCCTAAACATATCTGAAGATTATTTAATCCCTGTGTTATGGTTACAGTTTTCGATCACAGCCGTGCTATTATCTGTATAGTTAGAGGCACTTGCGAAAAAGGAGGGGTTCTGTAATTTTAAACTAAAACTGTAGTATGATGCAACGTCTTAGAAAAATTTCACACTATTTTTAAAGTACAAACCAGGCACACATTGTCCCCTGGTCCCCTGTGGGCTCTGCCGGGAGCCGACGGCAGTTGGAAGTAAACTGGTAAGTGCCTGAAGCTGGTCCTGAAACCTTTCCATGAAGAAGACAGGCTTCTGTCCCTGAAATTCCCAAAATATTTCAATTGGCAACCTGAGGGCTTCATCTCAGGCTCTTCCTGCCCTCCAGGAAGACTCCAGGCCAAGGGAAGCCACCCGGCGGGTCCTGGTTACCCGCCCATCAGACTAAGGTCCTCAGAAACCGGGCTGTCTTCACTAACCTCTGGCCAGGTGGGTTATCCAAACCCATACAAGCCAGATGCCTGCTCCTCTGACAGGCCCGCTTCCTTTATCACTTGCAGGAATTCACAGCGCTTTTCACCTGCAGCCCAAACCCTCTAAGGAAAGAACAATACATTATGGAACTTCCCAAATTAGCAACATGATATCTTGAACCATGTGTCAAATTGCACTAAGAATATTTAATTCTATCCACATATTAAGCTACAGTCAACATATAAATCCTATAGATATTTCTTTTTTTTAAAGACAGTATGTTGTTAAACGCATTGACTCCCAATCCTATCCCTGGAGATTCAAGAAGTCCTTTTATTCTTAATGCACACCCAATTCTAAAGAGCTTGGCTGTCTGATCCCCCAGCCCCTGCTGAGAAGCTGCTGAGAAGCTTCTGGAAAGTTAAGCCCACACTAGGGAGAGGGGAGGAGGAGCTGGTCGGGTGGTGGAGGACACCTTGGCGTCCCCTAAGGTTTGTCTTTGCCACCTGACATCTGCTAACCCGGGAGGTAAGAGTCGGAGTTAGATGGGCCTCTTCCTCATGGATTCTTGCAGACGGGGCCCCTAGAAGCAGCCCCGTCCATGTTTCTCGGGCTGAAGCCTGAGGCTGGCACAGCTGCCCGGGAAGCAGTGCAGTGAGGTTCACCCAGAGAGCTGGCCACCCCGGGCTCAGCTGGGCGGGCGCGGACGGGCAGCCAGGCAGGGCGCCTGGGCTTGGCCCCTTCACGCTGAGGGCACGGGGCCCTGGCAGCACCGACAAAGGATGTTACGGTATTTACAAAGGACGGTGACGTCGGAACACACGGGCCAGGGCCATCCAGTCGAGGGGCAGAGCAAGTGAGCCCCACTCATCCTTCTAACCAGTTTCTTGATGGGGGGAAGAAAAACAACTGATGATGTAAAAACAGAGCAAAACACGTTTTGGCGGGTCGACCTTTTAAACTCATTTTTCAAGACAAAAATCCACATGGCAAAAGGGGGAGGCTAGAGCTGGTCCTTGTTCTGCATGTCGGTGCTTCTCCTCTGTTTCTGCCGCATGGCTGGGTCTACGCCCCACCGGGACACACGCATCCTCACGTGCCTGCTTCACACACGTGAGCCTGCTTCACCCTCCACGGCCCCCCGGCCCAGGCGTGCTGATGAGGGGCTGCGCACGGAGCTGCCTCCTGCTGTATCCCGCAGCCATCGCCCGGGGCCCCTTCGCCCCGCGCCGGGGCAGAGGCCACTCGGGCAACGGTGGCTGTCCTTCCCGCCCGGTGGCCCCGTAGCCCGTGGACTCATCCCTGGGCAGGCCGTGCTCAGGGAAGGGTCCAGAACTCCCTCTTCAGCGGGGTTAACTGCCCTGTCTTCACAGCGATGGGTCAGGCAGTGGGTCTCACGTCTGAGTGTACACAGGCTGTGCCGTGTGACCCTTCTTCTTGGGGGAGCCCCTCCTCCAGTCAGAGCTCGGCTGTGCTGGGTGCACCCACCTGCCCTCTGTCTTTAGAAAATTCCCTTCCCGCTGGATGCAGAGCTCACGGTGGGAGCATTTCAGCAAGCCATCGGCCATGGAGAGGTCAAGGGGTCCGGGAAGTGATGCCACAGCTAAAGAGGTATCGGGGTCCGGCCCTCTGGCTGTCCAGCCAGAGGGGGTCACCCCATCCTCTCCCGCACTGCCCTCTTCCCTATCTCCTCACGTCTGGAAACCAGTTCCCACCCAGTGCTGAGCATAAACGACTAACCCCATCGTTTTCCACTGATACGTCTTTAACTGCAGACACAGTGCTTTCAGCAGCTCATCTCACCTTCGCCGCCCACATCACCGTCAAGCGTTCTCTAATTTACAAAGTGCTTTAGTCCACCTGCCTTCAGGTGAGCCTGCTGCCAGGGCAGTGAGGATCCATCCCCACATCACAGGTGACAAAGCTGCCCTCCAGAGATGTTGAAAACACAGCGTTCGTTGAGAGTTGAGGGAAACAAACAGTTAACCAGTGGGTTCTGTACACGGTGGAGGGAGGGCTGTGCGGTCCCTGCATTCCAGCTTGAGCTTTTAGAGGCAGAGATGACCAACCTGAATTGCAAAGTCAAGTACACAATCGGGGCTGCCCCCAGCTCTCCGTCTCTCTCTCTCTCCCTCCCTCCCTCTCTCTCTCTCCGTCTCTCTCCCTCCCTCCCCCCCCCCTCTCTCTCTCCGTCTCTCTCCCTCCCTCCCC
>NC_041224.1:7228750-7239255 GCF_002837175.3 Physeter macrocephalus | reverse complement strand
CTGCAGCCTCAGTGGAGACTTGCAGACACCACAGAAAGGATGATCCCATATGTCCTAAAACTCAGCAGCAACTACCTTTGGGGCGAGTGGGCAAAAGGGCCTGCAAACGTGTGTCTGTGGTGAGTGGAAAGAGTACCACCGTTTCTTCTTATGAATCGTGTGAAAAGCCTGTTAGGTTTTATTCCAAACTGCTGCTTTGGAGTCTTGGCGATCACGGCTGTGTAGATGCTGGACTCTAAGGAAAGGGAGAAGTGAGAGACCAAAGATTGAAACAAGACTCTCACTACATTCTTCTGGTGACAGATTTGGAACATGAGCTAATAAAGCAACACACTAGCCCAGCCAAAGCTGAACAAGAACAATACTATCTACAGCTGCCTCAGGGCATCTTTCTGAGCACAAAATCAGCCTCCCCCTCCTCCTCTCGGCAGCTTTTCTTTCTTTCTTCCCTTTTTTTTTTAATTGATGGGAGGGCGTGGATAATCCTTGCAAACCAGTATGTCATTCTGTTTAGCTTTAGAAATACTTGATCACGCTGATGTGGCCAAGAAAGAACAGTGCTCTGCAGCAGGAATGTTTCATCTCTGCGATAACTAGTTTGAGCAAGTCAGGGATGGGTCTCAGGCTGACTGTGAGGGACTGATAACCCAACACTGAGGACGATGCTTCACTCCTCAGCCTGACTTTGACCCTCAGGCAAACTCACAGGACAATAGCTGTTTTTTTGCCTCGCCCAGAAAATTTACAACAAGTTCTGAATCCCAAGAATCTCTGTCTTTTTTTTTTTTTCCTCCAGTGTTTGCTCAGTCTTTGTTTAAAAATTTTTTTCAGTCCTCCGGTGGGAAGCAAAATAACAAAATCAATTCCCAGCAGGTCACATGGACAAGAATTGGGTTTCTCACTGAGAGATGAAAGATCGGTGGCCACAGGGCGAATGTAATTTACAGCAAATGCAAAAGCTGTTCAGCAAGTATAGATCTTATGTGGGGTATTGTTCATAAGAGCACTCTTCTGTGTGGCGTGCTATTCCGAATGCAGGCAGGATTAGGATATCATTTACATGTAGCCCATGAATGAACTGATAAAATGACACTACAAGTGGCAGAAAAGATGCTTCGCTACTTAGTACTTTGGGCTAGACGAGGTTCTTACAAGGGTCACTGAGAAATTCAACTGAACTTTGGACATTGGTTATATATGACACAGGCTAGAAATCAGAAAGGGGCAGTCCCGTTCATTTAGGACCTTGAGGTCGGGTGACCTTTAGGGTTAGCCCTGGCTTTGGAAATCCTCTGGTTTAGTTTCTCCACTGGAGCTGAGGGTGAGACCCTCCCAGGGTCTGGAGACTCTCCCGCCCCTGCCACACCCAGACGGATGGCCCCAGGATCTCTAGGTGGAACCCAGGCTCAGGGATCTTGTGAAGCACCCTGGGTGACTCAGGGTGCAGCCCAGGGTCAGAACCGAGGCTAACTGAACAAGTTCATTTGATCGAGGAACATACAGGTTGGCTACGAGGGCAGCAGCAGCAAAATCGAGGCTGTAAGAACTCAGGTTCTTTTTTTAAACACCGGCATCATTTTCATAGTAAAGTTTGTTGCATGGTGGTACATTTAAACAAATATTATTAGACAATACACGATTTGAATTTTATCAGTCCCAGAACCTGAGGGAATAAAGGACCTCACTCAAACACTACGGAGTGGAATTATGAAAAAAACACAACCAGTGAGTTTCCAGCGAACCAGGGAAAGGAGGGGATGGGACAATTCCAGGTCATAGCCCACTGCTGCATTGGCACCTCCGCCTCCTAGGGCTCCGCGCTGTGAGAACCTACGAAGGAGATTTTAATTAGAAGTACCGGCTGACCCAAATTATGTTAATGCATATTATGATCATGGTCTGGTTTATTTCTAACACTCAGATGGTAAGCAACTCACTTCTAGAAATCCCATATAATATAATATAACCACAGGACGCAGGACACCCGATATCTGCCACGTTCTTTCTTTAAAATCCCTTTCCCTGGCCCCATTTCTGTCATTAATATACATTACTCATGTGCTGACTTGAAAGGTTTATATTTTGTTGTGGTTTTCATCCTCTGTATCTCAGAAACATGTTACTACAATTATATAAGTTTGTCATCCAAGGAAAATCGCTAACAACACCAGCATAAATAAGTTCCCAAGCGAAGGCATTAAAAAAAAAAAAATTCCCCCCTAGAGTTTTATTTGTTCACTTTGTTTTCCAAAACGCCACATGTCATGTTTTAATCTAAAACCAATGCACATATCAGACTTCCCGAAGCCCAGAGTTGGAGCTAAACGTGATTATAAAGATCAAGACGGGCTGTTCTTGATCTGTGAAAAGGACGCTTCTAAACCATCATTAGGGAGAGCTGCGTTGTAATGTAGTTCTCCGAAAGAGGCCGTGTATTCAGGCCCGCCATGCTCTACACTTTCACCCCAGCACATGGCCCCTTCTGGCCCCAGTCTTCAGAGGGCGTTAAGCTTGAAGTATGGTCTGCAAGGGAATTATGAAGGTCTTGCCCTTGGCCCATATTTCAGGATTGAACCCTCAGCTTTCAGCTCTGGAGAGGTGACCAAGGACGTGCCACAGATGCCACTTAATGCAAAGAGCTGCCCGGAGATTAAGGCTCTGGGCTCTTCAGACGGACAGGAGTTCAAACCCCAGCTCTGCTGTTCCCCATCTATGGGACTCGTAGGTCAATTATCCCGTCAACGATGGAGGCCAGAAGGTTGTTCCAAGGATGGAGGACGCTCACGTCCAGAACAGAGCACTGGGCTCAGTGGAGGCTGCTGAGATACCATTACGTGGCGGCATCACCCACTGCCCCCTGCACACTCCCCTCTTCCCGCCCCTCTCCGTCTGTTTCTTTTCCCCAACTCGGTCCCGGAGTGCGCGCATGCGCACACAGACTCCTGTCTACTTCACCACCTGTGCGTGTAACGCCCGCTGGGGTCGCTATTCTCCAGTTTGCTTCACACTCTTCTGTTTCTCTTTTCACCAGTTCCCTGCCTGTCGGGCTCACTGTAAACTCCACTTAGCCCAAAGCAGTGACAGTGTCAGGGATCTCTAGGTGATGGATTTGGTTGTGTGCTTTCAAAACATGGGGCCCCGATTATTAGCTTCTCTTCCAACCTTCTTGCTCTTAACAGTTTATGGAGCTATTAGCAATCCTCAACACCGACGAAAGACATGCTGTCCACGCCAACACAGTTTGGATCATTTTGCGATAACCTACAAGCAAGGAGAACACGTTGGGGTGTTTCCTGAAGTGGCCCAGACTGGTACGTCTTCCAACACCACTGCCTTGCCTGCCTTGTCTTTGCCTCCTGGCTCCACCTGCCCAGAGGGGCTGGGAGCATCCATAAAAGGGCAGGGGCAGGTTAAACGGTCACCACCAGAATGATTTTTGGAAGAAAAAAATGCAAATGTTTCCACTCGTGAATATAATATAAACGCTTGTGGGGTCACGCCTTCTAAGGAAAAACCTGTAAACCGTGTGAATTTGTAAACTGCAGTTTTCCTAGCTTTGCAATGTAATGTTGAAAGATGCAAACTGTGAAGTCTGAAAGTTGACTAAATCTAACTTTCAAGGGGGGGAGATACAAAAAAAAATTTTTTGTTAATTATTTAAAATATTTTCATTCCTAGTAAGATGACAAGGGAGGATGTCTTAAGGGCTAGACGCCTGGGCTCTGCTCAAGGTACCTTCTTGCCCTTCCTTGGATGTGGAGAGGAGGAGAGAAGTTAGTAATTTTGTTTCCGGAAAGACTAAGCAACAGTCATCTTTGTCTTTCAAAGAAGGAGCTCCTCCGGGATGGAGTGAAGACAATAAAGTAGGTGCTAATTGGCAGCTTTTAAAACAAAAATGAAAGGGCATTCAGCAAGTAAATTCTCGAAGTCTCAACCCAAGTAAAAGAGCTCTGGCTCCAGACAGGGGAAAAGAAAACTCCAGAATCATGACATAACTTATGCCCAGACAGTTCATTGAATTTCTTCACCTGTAGTTTTGAGACATACGTGGCATTCATATTTAATAGAGCAGCTGGCTGGGCCGGGGGCAGGTGATGAAGTGACAGAGCAATGGGAAAACAGAGCAGCATTCCCCTCAGAACAGTCACAATATCTTACTTAATCGAAGAACCCATCCAGGGCCGGTCTGACCGCATTCTGAACAAAACATATATTGAAAAGCACATTTAGTGGGCACCTGAGGCATATGTTTTCAAATAACCTAACTGTTTTTGGATTTTTACTCAATTCATATAAAATTATACTGCTAATAGATGTCACATAGAAAGCCAGAACTTGGTCTGCAAAGGTGACTCTGGACTGAGCCCACAGTACAGTCTTTCCAAATCCAGTTTATGTTTCTAATTTCTGCATTCATGTGATTTGAATAAAGCTAAAAAGTGGGAGAAGGTTCACAGTGAAAAAAAGTTATTCGTTTCTTGCTTTTCCTTACAGGCTTTCTGTATGCAAGCAAATATAAATAAATGCTTATTTTCCCTTTTATACCCAGATGTAAAGTACCCTCAGCAATGGCCTCCTGGAGCTCTTTCCATAAAGGCACACTGGACAGCCTCCTCATTTGCTACATAGTACCCCATAACTTACTCAATGAGTCCCCTATTGATGGGCACCATAATTTCTCATCTTTTGCTCTTTCTCAGAAATCTACAGTGTATAACCAGGAATGCAAATTTATCTGAAGTGAACTGCCAAACTGCCCCTCCCAGACACTGTATCGTTTTGTATCCCACAGCATGTGATCAAATTCTAGATCTTTGCTTCTTTGAGGTTTCACAGCCATAGTACATTTTTACTTTTCTTACTGAGTGAATGAGGTTGAGCATCTTTTCACATGTTTTAGAATCATTTAAATTCCCTTTTTCTTTTTTTGTGTGCACTGTCCATTTGGAAGTGTTGCCAATTTTTCTACCGTTTTTTTTTTTTTTTTTAGGATTTCTATAAGTTTACATGTTAACATATTAGCCATATATCTGTGATAAGAGTTGAGAATAGTTTTCCTAGTTTTTTCTCTCTCTTTGGTGTTTCTGTTTCACAGTGCAAACGTGTTGTTATTGTTTTTAGAATCTAGTTGGTTTTTATCAATCTTTTATTTCATGGCTTCTGGACTGTAAGCAGTTGGAAAGATTTGCCAAATCCATGGCTATTAAAAAATTCTGTTTTTGAAAAGATGCTCTGCATGCTAATTATTAGAGAAATGCAAATCAAAACTACGATGAGGTACCACCTCACACTGGTCAGAATGGCCATCATTACAAAGCCTACAAATAACAAATGCTGGAGAGGGTGTGGAGAAAAGGGAACCCTCTTGCACTGTTGGTGGGAATGTAAATTGGTGCAGCCACTATGGAGAACAGTATGGAGGTTCCTCAAAAAACTAAAAAATAGTGTTACCATATGATCCTACAATCCCATTCCTGGGCATATATCTGGACAAAACTATAATTTGAAAAGATACAGTCACCCCAGTGTTCACTGCAGCACTATTTACAATAGCCAAGACATGGAAGTAAACTTAATGTCCATCAACAGATGAATGGATAAAGATGGGGTATATATATACATATATACACACATACACACAATGGAATATTACTCAGCCATAAACAAAAATGAAATAATGCCATTTGCAGCAACATGGATGGAACTAGAGATTATCATACTAAGTGAAGTCAGACAGAGAAAGCCAAATACCACATGATATCACTTATGTGTGGAATCTAAAATATGACACAAATGAACTTATTTACAAAACAGAAACAGACTCACAGATATAGGGAACAGACTTGTGGTTGCTAAGGGGGGGTGGGTGGGGGAGGGATGGATTGGGAGTTTGGGATTAGCAGCTGCAAACTTGTATATATAGAATGGATAAACAACAAGGTCCTACTGTATAGCACAGGGAACTATATTCAGTATCCTGTAATAAATCATAATGGAAAAGAATATGAAAAAGAATATAGATAATTATATATGTGTGTATAACTGAATCACTTTGCTGTACACTGGCAACTAACACAACATTGTAAATCAACTGTACTTCAATAAAATAAATTTGAAAAGAATTCAATGTTTTACTCTGGTACCTAATTTTTTTGATTTTGAAAAAATGTAAACCTACACAAAGTTGAGACAAAGCTACAATGAACTCCTTATACACACCACTAGATTCAACAATTATCAAAGTTTTGTCATGCTTGCTTCTTCTATCTCTTCTCTCTCCACAACATTATTTTAAAGCAAACCCAAGATACCAAGTCATTTTACCCCTATATATACACTTCAATAGGCATTTTAAAACATTATGGACATTTTCTTGCATAATCATCAAGATATTACCATATGTAACAAAATTAACAAATTATTTGGTGTCATTTAATACTTGATCTACCCTCCAACTGCCTCAAAAATGTGTTTACACAGTTGGTTTGTTCAAATCAAGAATGTACCTATGGTTTAATTTTTTTAAACATTTAACTGTGAATATTAGATCTATTAGAAATTTATCCTGATGTATGGTACAATTTATTTAAAGAAATAAATTTATTCATTATTTATTAATTATTCTCTCACGTGGTTACCCAGTTGTCTTAACATTTATTTAATAGTCCTTTTTTCCCCACTGATTTTAAATGATACTTTTTTTCCATTTCTTTTATTTATTCCCATATATTCTCGGGACCCTTTCTGGTTTCCTAGTCTGTTCCACTGTCTGTTTACTCACATGCCAGTATCACCTTTTAATTACTGAGGCTTCACAATGTATTTAATAAGTGGTGGCTCATTTATTTACCTATGTGAACTTTAGAATTCTCTTGCCTACCTTTTTTTCTTTTTTTAAGAGTTGGTATTTTATTGGAAATATGTTAAATTTAATAAAATTAACTTAGGAAGATTTGCGATATTCATGATCTTGAATTATCCTATTCTAGAACACGATGCATGCCTTTCCACTTTTATTTTTTTTCAAATTCTTTTTGTATTCTTTAGGTGTATTGTATCATTTTCTACATGTAGATTTTACATATTCCATGCCAAGTTATTCCTTGGTACTTAATCCAAGGCTGTGTTGCCTTAGTAAATGTGCACATCTCTTCCTCCGAAGTCCTTGCATGGGTCCTTGTTTGGAGGTACAGCTTTTAAGTGCCAAGGTCTGGCTCGCTGCCTCGGAAGATGCTCGGAAGCCCAGGCTCGCCTGTGCTGTGACAGCCAGGCCACATCCCCGAAGCAAAGCAGGAAGCAGTTCAACTCAGGCCAAAGCCTTCCCGTCCTGACTCCCACCCCATTCGTGGGCAGGGCTCAAGGAGCTGGGGACCTGGGGAAAGCAGAAGATGCGAAACAGCCGACTCTGGGGCCTGTGAGATTCCTTATCTCCTGCCAAGCTTGTACAGAAGCTAAACTTTCTCTAATCGGCAACAAAAAATTTGCTCTGCGATTCACTGTGCTGCAAGACAGGCACCTGCCCGATCATTCTTCCAGGTCGCCAGGGAAGGTTATGAAAGGCCCCTGGCGGTCACCGCACAGCTCTGGACATGGCAGTCCCCTCCGCGGCCAAATCCTTCTTGCTCAGGACACGGGGCCCCGTGTGCTTTCCTGCTGACCTGGTGGACCTCCATCAGGATGCAGTGGTGGGGTGGGGCAGCCCTTTTCTCATGCATGTGCTGTGGCTCCCCGCGGACTTGAGGGGCAGGGGTCCCACACGGCCCCTCCATTCCTGCAGACCTCTGTACCCGTCATCCCTCCAGAGGGGCCGTTCCTCCTGCGCCCGCTCGGGTCCCTCCCTTTTTCTCCCTGCTGCTGCTGTCATGTAGCTTGGGACCCGCCCAGTCCCAGCCGCCTCCCAACGACCTCATCCTTCCTGCGGCCACATCCTTCCTGCGGCCACCGGCATCTGCCCTGTCAAGATGCCCAAGGCTTCCTGTGGGCAGTAAACACACCCCATTTACCTCGCCATTCAAGGCTCTCCACCGCCCAGTCGACGTCCGTTCCTTCCACCTTCCCTCCCGCCCACCGACCCCCATCGTTCCACTTATCAAAATCCTCTCCATCCTCTGCATCTAGGAAGTCTCCCCAGACTCTTGCTGCTCTACCCCAGCACACACCCCGTCAGATCGTGACCCTCTGTGTGCCTGCCTATGGCTCCCGAGCCGGCCGGGGAAGCGCTGCAGCACCCAAAGCACTGCTTTTGCTCGTAAGAAACTTGCAAGTTGCATTTGTGCACAAAGTGATCAGCCAGTTCATACTCGCCTACGTGTCTGATCTCTACTTTCTGCTCTTTCGGTACGGAATACCTCCTTTTCTGCCTTTGGGGATAATACCAAGTCACACTTACACAACACCCACTCAGTGCGCGAGGGCACGGCGCTTCGCCATCCTTCGTCACGTGTCTGCACTGGTGACAATCCACCACCCAGCTGCCTCCTCCTGCCTCGCCTCGATCTCTCTGACCGTAACGCTTGGTGTACTTTTGTTTGGTCAGAAGGAAGCTCGTTTACTACCTTCCCTGCACGGCTCCTTGCTAGTTCTTTTAACGAGTCAAAGCACTCAGGAGCCCCTCTTCTTAAAGGCTGTTTTAAATGTGACGGCTGGACCCTAGGGCCGGCACGGCTGCTAGGAACCCCGGGGGGGAGGAACCGCCGGTCAGTGTCAAGTGGCTACTCACCCCCAACAGCCCTCGTGCCAGGCAGGATGTGACACGTCTCTTTTTAGCTCCGGCAGGCGTGTCCCTCTCACATACGACGGTTCAAATGCCACCCCTTGGTGGAGATTAAAAAATTGCTTGACATTTTATGACATCCTGGAACGTTCCATACAGGAACCGGAAGCAAGCCAAGGCCAAAGATACAGCAGTCCTTGAGTCCAAGGGCCAGCCGGAAGTTAGGGTCGGTGATCATCAGATGAGGCTACAAGGCGACAGGTCCCAGCCCTGCAGCATCTTACAGGAGACGAAGAGGAATATCTCAGAAGCTGGGCAACTCCTTGGAAGACAGCTGGTCACCACCAGTCAGAACTCAGAGTGAATCCTTCAAGGTGGCTGGAGATGGCTGGCTCCCTGGGACCCCTGCACTTGGGGGCAGCCTAGAGGTTCAAGGGCACTTACGGATACTATAAGCCAAAGGGGCCATGCCAGCAACAAAGGAGAACATGTACCACTCCATGGACACTGAGCTCCAGGAATTAGTGGGAGGGAAGGCGCTGTGGAAGGGCGTGACATCTGCCAGCAAAACGCTGGCTCGTTTTCCTCCGGAAATACTCTACCTGTCTTGGGGAAGGTTCAGGCGTCGGCAGGACGCACCTCCTCTGCAAAAATCTACGAAAAGACCAGCTCTCAGCGCTCCTTCCCATCACAAGCAAGCAGAGAATCTGCTTGGACCTCGGGCGGCACGTGGGTGCCAGCCAGGAGGGCAGTGGGGTCACTGGAGCCAAGTTCCCAGGGGATCTGGAGACACAGGGACAGCACAACTCTGGCTACAGGTCCTCAGTGCCCGGTAGAGATACATCGCTTTATTCCGCTTTACTCAGGGCAGCTTTTCAGAGCAACCTGCTGTTCTTTTGCCCCTAGCTTCTCAGGTGCTGATAATGACATCGCGTAACAGAATGACTCAGAGTTCTTGACATCATACATGAAAGCGGTGATGGAGTAGGAAGTGAGCGCCTCCAGGAGCTGAATTCTAGTTGAATTACTTGCAAACGGAAACCTGAGTCCCTGCTTGAGGCCTCGGGGCCTGGGAGCCATGCTGCGCTCCCCTGTGAGCTCCGCCCGCAGCTGCACTTCAACAGATAATTTGCATTTCAAAGGAACTGCCCTGCAACTCTGGATCTAGGAAAAAAATAAGAAGAGGGTATCCTGCGTTCTCTTGGATTTTAAATGATTTTTTCTAAGAGATGTTACACACTTATAAAAAAAAAAAAACCCACAAAAACTTAGCAAAGGAAAATTCAATTTTCAAAATAGCTTTTGATCCTTTAGTAAGTGTGCTTCTCCTGACCATACAGCTGAGTAGAACAATGTGGACAAGGGCCCACAGCAGGTGTGTCCATTCCTACACCGGTGGCAGGGGGTGGCACTGGGCCAAGATGCTGTAGAGGGAGGGACAGAAGGCCAAAGGCGGGACCACCCACCATGCTGCGCGCCACAGAACCTGGGGGAGGGTAACAGCCCCGCCCCTCGGTTATGAGTAAACAGGCTGGGGTGGGGCTCACTAAACCGTTTCGGTCAAGAGCCGCATCAAGCGATTCTAATGATCATTCAATTTTTTTTTTTTTTTTCTGGCGGTACGCGGGCCTCTCACTGCTGTGGCCTCTCCCGCTGCGGAGCACAGGCTCCGGACGCGCAGGCTCAGCGGCCACGGCTCACGGGCCCAGCCGCTCCGCGGCATGCGGGATCCTCCCGGACCGGGGCACGAACCTGCGTCCCCTGCATCGGCAGGCGGATTCTCAACCACTGC
>NC_041224.1:7224909-7228442 GCF_002837175.3 Physeter macrocephalus | reverse complement strand
ATCCCCCCGGACCGGGGCACGAACCCGCGTCCCCCGCATCAGCAGGCGGACTCTCAACCACTGCGCCACCAGGGAAGCCCTAAACAATTTTTTTAAAATTAGAGAATATTAAATAACTTCCCTAGATTTCAAGGGAAACACAGGGTCAAACCACCTACTTTTAACACCAAGGTTACAAAAATCATTGCAATAACTTTTTAGTTGAAAAAAAAAATCCTTACAATGTAAATTGGCACAGCCACTATGGAAAACAGTATGGAGGTTCCTCAAAAAAATAAAAGTAGAACTACCATATGATCCAGCAATCCCACTCCGGGCATATATCCAGAGAAAACTAATAATTCAAAAAGATCTATGCTCCCCTATGGTCACAGCAGCACTATCCACAATAGCCAAGACATGGAAACAACCTAAATGTCCATCGACAGATGAATGGATAAAGAAGATGTGGTACATCTATACATACAATGGAGTACCACTCCGCCATAAACAAGAATGAAATAATGCCATTTGCAGCAACATGGATGGACCTAGAGATGATCATACTAAGTGAAGACAGAGAAAGACAAATATCATACGATATCACTTATATGCGGAATTTAAAATATGACATAAATGAACTTATCTACAAAACAGAAACAGAATCACAGACATAGAGAACAGACTTGTGGTTGCCAAAGGGGTGGGGGTTGGGGAAGGGATGGAGTGGGAGTTTGGGGTTAGCAGATGCAGACTAGTATATACAGGATGGATCAACAACAAGGTCCTACTGTAGAGCACAGGGAACCGTACTCAATATCCTGTGATAAACCATAATGGAAAAGAATACGAAAAACAATGTGTATATATATATATATATATATATGTATAACTGAATCACTTTGCTATACAGCAGAAATTAACACAACATTGTGAATCAACTATACTTCAATAAAATAAATTTTAAAAAAAGAAAAAAAAATCGTTACAGCTGAAGGCTAACATTAAACCTCAGAGTTATCTTTGCTCTAATGAAGATTAATAATCATCTCTCAACAAACACGGCCATGCTGCAAGCGCTGCTTTAAGTGTCTCTTAACAACGCTATGTGCCAGGTACATTATCGTCCCCATTTTACAGATGAGGACACCGAGACAGAGGTTGAGTTACCTTCCCATGCTATTACAGGTGTGGGTGACGCTTGGACAACACAGGTTTAAACTGCGAGGGTCCACTTAGATGCAGATTTTTTTTTTCAGTAAATACAACACTATATGATCTGAGGTTGGTTGGTTTCGTGGATGCTGAAACTCGGATACTGAGGGCCACCTATGGGACTTGAGTATCCACGGATTTTGGTATCCGTGGCAGGTCCTGGAACCAATGCCCTGTGGATACCGAGGGAGGACGTTAGTAACTACGTGTTGGCATTTGAACCCCAGCAGTCTGGCCGCAGGGGCCACACAGAGGTGCTGCAGTCACACATCAGGTTTGAACTTTCAAATAAATGAAATCACATTAGCAAACTTTTGAAGGTAAACGGCAGCATCTACAGTATTTAAGGAATATACCAATTTTTACATTGCTATTATTAAAAACTACCACATCACAATGATCTTAGTGCGCTGGCTTTAGATTTAAATAAACCATTTTCCAGACATCGGCCACCTTGTTTTCAACCTTTTAAAATTATCCTAATTCAGTTATTTTTAAAAAAGTTCAAGAGTGTGTTGTCTAGCATATTTCCCCCAGCAACACACAAAGCAAATTCAGCACGGCACTGGATTAAATGACAGACTGGATTCCAGTTTTATCAGCAGTATCTTCTGGGCTTAATTACTCATTTCGTTTAAAAGCTAAAACTGATTATTTCTCGCTTGTCACCAGTGGTATAAAAACGGAACTGGTTAAAACAAAAACCCGTAATTACCTTCCTTCTGGAGAAGGCTTGAATGAGTCAGAAGTGTTACAAAGAAAATTTTCACTCCGGAGCTCGGCAGGTGAGGACAGCAAGCTCATTCCTCATTCGTGTGTGTGTGTGTGTGTGTGTGTGTGTGTGTGTGTGTGTGTGTGTGTGTGTGTGTGTGTGTGTGTGTGTGTGTGTGTGTGTGTGTGTGTCCCGTTCATCAATTTCTTCACTGCACAAGTATTTATTGAACACCTGAAGTAACAGGAGTCCTAAGTATCAGATACGCAATATCAAATATAAGTATAAAAACATTTTCCAAACCTGTTCAGATATGCTTAGAAATACCTGCCACTTGGAAATACCCAATTTTCAGGATAATTAAGAGTTCACCATTTTGAGTTAGTTTTTGTATACCGTGTGAGGTTTAGATTCTTTTTGTTTTGCCTTTGGATATTCAGTTGCTCCAGCATCATCTGCTGAAAAGGCCATCCTTACTCCATTAAGCTGCTTTTACATCTTTGTAAAACATCAGCCGGGTTCATTTCTGGGTTCTGTATTCCATTCCATCAATCTATGTGTCGATCCCACAGTACCATAGTGTGTTGATTACTGAAGCTCTATATTTCAAAAACTAACTCAAAATGGACCATGAACTTAAATGTAAAATGTAAAACTACAAAAGTTTTTGAAAAAAACAGAAGATAAATTTATTATTTCAAGATCTAGGACTTGGCAAAGAGTTCTTAAATTCGATACCAAAAGCACAATCCATAAATGGAAAAACTGATAAATGGAACCTTTTCAAAATGTAAAACTTTTGCTATTCAAAAAACCCCATTAAATGTATATCAAATCAAAAACAAAAAGAGTTCATGGTACTTTCATCAAGTTTAAATCTCAGTGGATGGCTTCCCTACACAGCTGGCAACACCACACCACAGCCCACCTTAATAAGAAGCCTCTAAAGAAGACCAAATGTAGTCTTTGTTTAAACCTTGATCAACTCAAGGTTCTTTCAACATATAGGCTGGTGGCTTATTAGACCTTTTCTACTTGAGGAAACTGTGTTTCTAGCTTTAAGACAAAAACAGGTAAACCTGTTCCATAACTTTGGAGTTCAGGCAATTATGACAAGCTATATGCACAATGTTCTGAAATCAAATAAAATCTACAACAAACTGATCTAAGACAGATCTCAGATAAATAAATCCTCATAGAGCAAACCTGTTAATCTGCCATTAGGATTTACTGTACTGCGTTGATATTTTTTATGTAAAGTGCATGACAGGTCATGCGTTTCTCTAAAGAACAACAGATTTTATTTTAAGTTTCAAATAATAGGTTAGTAAAATCCTAAAATGACAGTACAGAGGGCAGCCAGAGTACACCCAAGTAATGCCATTCTTCTGTGTGGTCTACACAGAGGCCGGGGTGCCGGCTGGCTCTAGAATCTTCTCTCGTGTACCAAGGGCCTACACAAGGGGTGTGTGTGTGTGTGTGTGTGTGTGGTGTGTGTGTGTGTCTGTGGGGTGTGTGTGGGGTGTGTGTGGGGGTGTGGTGTGTGTGTGTGTGTGTGGTGTGTGTGTGGTGTGTGTGGGTGTGGTGTGTGGTGTGTGTCTGTGGTGTGTGTGTAGTGTGTGTGTGT
>NC_041224.1:7216726-7223730 GCF_002837175.3 Physeter macrocephalus | reverse complement strand
TGTGTGTGTGTGGTGTGTGTGTGTGTGTGGTGTGTGGTGTGTGTGTGTGTGTGTGTGGTGTGTGTGTGTGTGGTGTGTGTGTGTGCACACGTGCATGCATATATATGCATATGCTGTTCTCCATTCTGCTGTCTATTTAAATCTAAGTCAACTGGAGAATAAGCAAGTTCACATTAAGAAATTCTGACCAATTAGGGAACTATATTCAATATCCTGTGATAAGGCATAATGGAAAAGAACATTAAAAAAGAATGGGTACCTAGGTATAACTGGAGCACTTTGCTGTACAGCAGAGATTGCTGTACAGAGATGTGTCAACAACATTGTAAATCAACTATACTTCAACCAACAAAAAAAAAAAAGAAAGAAAGAAATTCTGTAGGATTAACTAAAAAAATCTCCAAGAGGTATGGGAAAGTAAACCCTTTTTGGAGATTTCTTGGAGGGCTCCTCCTACGTGACCATGACGTGGGGTTTCTGTGTGTCCTCCGAGGTACACAGTATACTTGTTGCCAGTGGGCTCCAGATCCCAACAGGGATGAGACTTTTCTCAAATCAGTGTCTGTGTGGCTCTCCATGGAACGGAGAGGGAAAAATGGCCTGGACAGGCCAAATTTGGTAGCAGATGGGGAAGACCTGATTTAGAAGACTGATGCCTGCTTGAATATTGCACAGTCTGGCCAAGATAGAAGAGGTTTTCAAGTCCTAGAACACAGTCAATGTCACAGGCCATGTAAAGTCGGCTCAGTAACCTCCAAACACACAGTACGATGACGGGGGCAGCCCACGTGGAGCCCTACGACGGCTCCCAAGGGGCTCACGTGAGCGCAAGGGCGGCGGGCTGTTCTCCTGGGGGGCTGGCTAATGCAGCCCTCTTCAGGATCCAAGACTTGAATAAATGTGATTGTACAGAAAGCTCTAGAATAAGCCCCAAGCCCAATAGCTGCACCCGGCTCGGATGAAGATTCAAGACCTCAGTACATAATTCTGAGGGTGGCGAGAGCTGATGGTAGAGTCTGTCATCAGGGGCCTCGGGCAGACTTCTGGATTAGTGTCTGCGGGAAGCAGAGTCAAAGCTCAGTCAGACCCCAGCCCCGCACGGCCCTGCTGCTCACATAGACCCACGATGCCCGCGCGGCCCGGACCCTGTAAGCAAACCCACTCGCAGAAGCCGGGGCCTCCGTGTCTCACGCGTGACCATCCAGGAGCACTGGTCCGGGGAGCGCCGGACCCTTTGCTGCCCTTCTCTCCCGGGTCACAGGCGTGCGCTTTCAGCAGACGCCCTAATGCAGAGCATCTGGGGCCCCCGCGTGCTTGAAGGCCCCAGAAGTCTGTAGCGGGAGGGCGGGATTCGTGCTAAAAGCGGCGACTCGAGATCCAGGCCTGAGCAGCCCGGGAGGGCAACCATCACATCCCCCGGGAAAGAAGATGGAACAGTCTCTCGGATCTAAACGGAAACTCTACGGCGACAGGTGCACAAAACAAACTTACGGTTACCAGGGGGAAGATCGGGGGGAGGGGTAGACTGGGAGATTGGGATGGACATAGACACACGACTATATATAAAAGAGACAACTAAGAAGGACCTACTGGATGGCCCAGGAACTCTACTCAGTACTCTGAAATGGCCTGTATGGGAAAAGAATCTAAAAACGAGTGGATACACGCAGATGTATAACTGAGTCACGCTGCTGTACAGCAGAGACTAACAACACTGTAAGTCAACTAGACTCCAATAAAAATTAATTTAAAAAATAATAAACTAAAATTCATAATTCTTTGAATTCCTTCCTCAGAGGGCTGAAAGAAAGCACTACACACAAAACCATATATATATATTTTTTTTCAGTCACCCATGTTTAAGTTCTTTTATATACTTCATGACTCCAATAAAAATTAATTTAAAAAATAATAAACAAACTAAAATTAATAATTCTTTGAATTCCTTCCTCAGAGGGCTGAAAGAAAGCACTACACACAAAACCATATATATATATTTTTTTTCAGTCACCCATGTTTAAGTTCTTTTATATACTTCATTGGCTTAAGGATAGAAATAGAAGGGGATTTTTCAATACCAGAGAAGAAATGCCTTCACATGGATGGTGGGTCACAGTCTGTGTGAGGAAAATGAGGGATCTGGGGTAATTTGCTGGGCTGTCAAACTTTAATGACTCTTCTGAAAAACTGATTTTGGTCGGTGAAAGCTAAGACTATGCAGACGTATGACAAATGTTTACGATCAGGGTTCAGCGGTTGGCGTTTAGAAAAGAGCTTTGACTACAGATGAAGTGAGTGCATCCCAAACTGGTATTTAACCCTCCTTGGAAGAGTGACCAACTCACAGCCGCCGCTTCCAAAGCCCACCGACTCACAGGCACCGGCCGGCAGTGTAGACGGTGAGGTCCATCTTTTCATGGCAACATCTGTTTTTAAAGGCCAGCACACGCACACATACAATACGGTTTCCCTTTGAAAGTCAGAACAGCCAAATAATTACAACATTTCTAAATTTAAATTTGAGTTAACAAACACCAAAGCAGGAGCTGAGGTTCGATTTTAATTTTCGCTCTACTAAAATTAAACTAGAATGTCACGTACTCCCCGTCTCCTTCTTACCGGTGGCAACCTACATTCTAAAAAATGTAAGTAGATACTGTGTGGCTGTTATTCACACACAGCCACACAGACATGTACAATACGCATCTATAAACACAGATAACAGGAAAGGAAAGATCATCCGTTCACTCTAACAAGAAATGAGAATCTCTGTCCATAGAATATCACGATGCCTAAAAAATCAGATTCCATGTTTCAGAACATAATGATTTTTGAAAGACCATTTCTCGTATTAGCAGCATTACCAAAGCTATCGGAGCTGTGAAAAGGGAGAGTTTATGTCTATATAAATAGATGCCATATATATGTTTTTAAAATGATCATGGCACTCATTCAAATCAAGAAAACTTACAGATATCCATGGCTGCGTTGCTAGTCTTGACTGTTAAGCTGAAGATGAAGAGGAGGTGGGAAGAGAAAAGGAAATATGGGAAAGTAGAAGTAAAACAGGAAGAAAGAAGATGAAAAGGGAAGAGGAAGGGAAAGAAACAAGGAAGGAAGGAAGGAAGGAGAGAGAGAAGGAAGGAAGGAGGGAAGGAGAGCAGGAAGGAAGGAAGGAGAGCAGGAAGGAAGGGAGGAGAGCAGGAAGGGAGGAGAGCAGTGCGGAACAGGAAAGAGGAGGATGAGGGGCTAGCTCTCCTACATCGCCCCTAAATATTCACCAGCTCCTCGGACAAACCAAAGAAGGTCAGGTGGTGGCTCAGGTGCTGCACCGGGTTGGTTATTTTAAAAACATCCATTCAGCACAACAGCTCAGCTGAATTCTTTTTGATATATAGTCACCCGACCCAATTAAACACATGTACGCACCCACAGTGGACACAAGCGTTCAACAGGGGCAGTGAGGCACCATCCTGGCCTCTTTGGTCCTGGTATTTAACAACGGATGACTACATTCTTCTAAGACACAGGTACGTCTTGTTGCACTTGTGGAGGGAAAAATCACTCTGGTCTGTTTGGACTTTCAATGAAAAGAAACACAGTGGAGACTTAACTGCCCCCCCCCCCTCGCCGGGTTATTCTACACGTAAGGACACTGGTGTTTGCTCTGAACTGCTCAGATGAGCCTGTCGCTGTGGGAGAGCGACAGGAGGCCCACTTCATCCCGAGCAGAGCTTCCCGGGGGAGACAGCGAGGTCCCTGCGCTGGAGAGCTGAGGGGGTTGGCAGGGAGAGGCACTCCAGCCTGAGGAGAAGAGGATGCAAAGGCAGAACAGGGAAGGCCCCTGGTGCCGGCACAGGGGCTGCCACTGGGGCCGGAGCCCGGGGTGCAGAGGGGCGGGCCCCCCGGGCTCCCCAAGGCCGTCACCCCAGCCACCCAGGCTGTGGGCTCATGGGCGGGGCTGGGGGCCACGACCTTGGATGTTGGCTGGCCCTTCTCGACCCTAAAGCATCCTCCAAGCCTCAATGTCCTTCCTGCACCGCCCAAGAGTTCCCATCCTCTTTTGCTGTGGGTTCATTTTAATAGTAAAGGTTCTGGGGAAAAGCTACACACAGAGACACACACACACAGACACACACAGAGACACACACACACTCACACACACACACACACAAAGAGACACACACACAGACACACACTCGCACACACTCACACACACTCAGACACACAGACACACACACAGTCACACACACACACACAGTCACACACACACACACCCCCCAGAGGCTTGAGAGCACAAAGCACCTTGGAGATGGTACAGGTCGACACCTGGGATTTTAGGTGGGAGGCTACACAGAGACACACACACACTCACACACACACACACGCTCTCACACACACACACACAAAGAGACACACACACAGACACAGACACACACAGACACACACTCACACACACTCAGACACACAGACACACACACAGTCACACACACACACACAGTCACACACACACACACACCCCAGAGGCTTGAGAGCACAAAGCACCTTGGAGATGGTACAGGTCGACACCTGGGATTTTAGGTGGGAGGCTAGGTGCCTTGGGCGGGTTCACAGGGCAGCCTCCATCCTTCCCTTCTCACCCACGTTCTCAACTGTCAGAGCTTCACAGGACGTAGACATTTGGGGGTAAATACACAGTATCATTAGTGGCCAGGTTGGTACTCCAGAGAAACTGTTATAAATGACAAGCATCCGGCATGGTCCGCCAGGTGAGACCCAGATTTCCCACAAGCCCTCATCACAGAAAAGTGTCCCCATCACACACAGCACAGCCCCAGCTCCCAAAGGACAGCTTGGCTTGTATCCCTAAGAGTAAAAAAGTTAAAAGCAAAAAATAAACCAAAAAAACTCTGTAACGCTAATTTCTCACAAAACTCCATGACCTCAGGCTAAAACACAGACTCAGGAAAGAGCCACGACGCAGCCAGAGGAAACGCTGGTGACATATTAGATCACAGCCCCATCCCCCAGACCTCTTTGGTGCTGGATTCGCAGCAATTCCATCCACCCTGAGCATTAAGCAAGTGATGCCTGTGATATTAGCTTAAGGATTCAGTTTAATGCTACTAGTGATGGTGAGACTGCAAACACGTCTCTTTGGATACATAGTTCAAAACGTGCAAAGGAACATTTGAAGCGTTCCGGGCCACAAAGAACCTATAACACCACACCCTGTGTGCGTGTGTGTGTGTGTGTGTCTGTGTCTGTGTCTGAGTGTGTGTGCGTGTGTGTCTATGTGTGTGTGTGTGTGCGTGTGTGTGCGTGTGTCTGAGTGTGTGTCTGTGTGTGTGTGCGCGCGCGCATGAGCTCACGAGTGTGTGCTTTCATCGGGGATGTTTATTTGTGCATTGGTGGGAAGGATGGGGAATCCACAGAAAAGTTTCCTCTGATACAGTAAGCTTCAGTTTCTCTTGCAAAGCACGGTATTTTAAATGTTTCCTCTGCAATTGCAGCATCACAAAGACGCACTGAGGTTCTCCAGCCTCTGCATCAGCAGATGCAGAAGGCGCAAATCCACTCCCCAGACCTGTGCCGTGCAACACGTAGGGCTGTTGCCGTCTGAACTAGTTAAAATAATTCAAGGTGGAAGTTCAATCCCTCAGTTACACACACCACATTTTTCAAGGGCTCAAGGCCACCTGGGATTAGCGGCTACCCTACAGAACAGCATCCAACAGAGAACATTTCCACCAACACAGCAAGTTCTATTGGACAAGGATGACCCAGACCCTCCGGCTGCCCCGACCTTGTCTCAGAGACCCTGGAATTTCTGGGAGCCTCACTTTTTGTTGTTGTTTTGTTTTGTTTTGTTTTGTTTTGCGGTACGCGGGCCTCTCACCGTCGTGGCCTCTCCCGTTGCGGAGCCAACACAGAAAGTTCTATTGGACAAGGATGACCCAGACCCTCCGGCTGCCCCGACCTTGTCTCAGAGACTGGACGGGCCGCTGCCGAGCTCCAGTCGGGGTCACCTGGAATTTCTGAGAGCCTCACTTTTTGTTGTTGTTTTTTTTTTGTTTTGTTTTGTTTTGCGGTACGCGGGCCTCTCCCTGTCGCGGCCTCTCCCGTTGCGGAGCACAGCCTCCGGACGCGCAGGCGCAGCGGCCACGGCTCACGGGCCCAGCCGCTCCGCGGCACGTGGGATCCTCCCGGACCGGGGCGCGAACCCGCGTCCCCCGCGTCGGCAGGCGGACTCCCAACCACCGCGCCACCAGGGAAGCCCGAGAGCCTCACTTTTATACAAATAATCAGAAGGAGACTTTAGTCTCTCTAAAGACTGTGTTTGTTCTTCAGGTTTGGGGAGTATTAGTCCCTTTAAGAAAAATGCTGAAAATGATGACTCTTCTCCTCTATTGAATGAGCTTTCAAGAAAAGGAACATTTTTCATACAGTTTTTGTGAGACAGTCTAACCGCCTAAAACCTGTTGATGCGCCTGTTCACAAACATCTGCGCAAGAAAATCCTCTCACAGCGACCATCATCAGAAACACAACTTGCGTGCAATAACAACTGTGGCCTCACCCGGTCCTGAGTTATCTACCTGTCAGTCTTTTTTTTTAAACTTGAGCTCATTAATTATAAAAGTCATCATCAGCTCTCATGTTAGCCAGAGAGATACTCTTCATAAAAATTAGCTCTGAAAACGCTCTTCATTCAAATACCACGGTAATTTGTCCTCCTTGAATCTCAGAGCACCCATTTACCATCTGATGACCACTTTTATCTGGATACGTTGTAATTCACTTTTAATGAAATAATTATCTTGTGAAGGACAAATGTTGAAATGCTTATGGTCCTACGAACCAAGAACGCTCTTTCCAACTTGTGCAAAATTAAATGTAAAAATAGTGCTAGGGGCTTCCCTGGTGGCGCCGTGGTTGAGAGTCCGCCTGCCGATGCAGGGGACACGGGTTCGTGCCCCGGTCCGGGAAGATCCCACGTGCCGC